>NW_009953643.1:97531-116438 GCF_000747805.2 Chaetura pelagica | reverse complement strand
TGTGGTTTTATTGTGAAATTTTCAGTTACCATGGAACTGGGCTGTCAAGATATGTAATCTTCTCTAATGGAAAATAGCTACATATCATCAGTACTTGAAATAAACGTGTTTTTTATTTTAATCCACTTGTGTCACCAAGTTAAAAACTTCTTCTTGAGGTTGAAGTTATGGCAAAAGACTAAGTTTTTAACTTGGTGACTCTTCAAGAGATCTGTCTTGAAGATGATTTTCCCTTGTCATTGATTCCTAAAGGTGGAACAAAGACAAATTCTGTAGTGCTGATGGCAGAAGCCTTTTGTCAGCTTGTGGCTCCTCTCTCCTGGTTAATGCCAAAAAAATCTGTTATACATTAAGTTTTCCTCTAGTTTTCACAAAAAGCCTGCTGAAATCAGCTGTGCCTCCTTGTTCTGAAACTGGAATCTTGTCATTATTTCTTAGGAAGTGAGAACACCCCTGCTTACAACAGCTGTAGTCTTGAGGACTTTGCTTGGTTTTTAGCCCTTTCTTTCCCAGGTGAGATACCCATGTGTCTTCATCAGGTTCAGTTTTGTTCTGCCAGCTTGGTTGGCAGTGGGAGGTTAGTTCTCCAGAAGTTGCTGCATGATGTCTGTTGAGGCTGCAAATGCAGGGTCTGCAATGCTCTGTGCTTTGAATTTCCCAACTCTGGAGCAAATCATCTCTCTTCAGATAGCCTGGCTTGATGTTACATTATGTTCTGCAGTCGTAGCCCTGCAGTATTCACAGGTCATGCTTTCAGGATTTTGTTTTATCTTGCTTTGGTTGTTTAAATCTCCTCACATACAGATAAGACTGGGTACAAATGTATCTGCAAACCCAGTTGTTCTCTGAACACCCAAAGCTCCTGGAGTTTTTAATAGGTCTAAGTTTGGATGGAACATAAACACAAAACTAAGGACCAACATGTTTATTGCTACTAGTGTGCAAAATTGGTGTTGCAGCTTGCTCACATGCCCTCTTTTACCCCTTCAGGCATTGTTTGCTGGGTTTGCATATCCAGGGTGAAACTTGCTTTTCAATGGTGCTTTTCAGAACTGCTTGCTTGGCAGCAGCTGAGAGAGCAGTTCTGAGTGGCATTGTGGTTCAGGAGGCATGTCCTGGTTCTGGAAATCTCATGCTTTTGTTAAAATGATGCTACTGTCAGTGTCTATTGGATGCCTCAAACAAAGGTTTGAAAAGGGAGGGTACAGAATCAGTAGCTACTCTAAGTAATCATCAGCTGGTTCTTAGATGTGGGGTCAACATCTACCTCTTTCCTGCCTTTTTGGAAAGCCTGATGCATTGGTAGCCTGTACCCAAAGCACTGTTGAGGCTGTGCTGAACCACCTGTCTGTGTTGTCAGCAGTCAGACCTTGTTCTCAATGGCCTGAATCACCTGGAACAGTGTGGGGGCAATTAATTGCATTTGTAGGGAATGGAGAGTAGCATCATTCATGGAGTGATCTCTGTGGTGCTACCTGAGTTTTATTTCTAACAAGCAAGTGGATCACAGTCTGTCCATTCTCTTGAAATACACGGTGATGTTCCTTACCCAGGTAGGTTTCTGTTTTTTATTTCAGAAGGGTCCAACTTTGCTAATGCTGGGTGCAGGACATCCCATGACACTGTCTGGTTGTGTCATGTGCAGCTGCCATCCTTCTGGTTATAGTGAACATCTTAAGGGAGTGACTGAGGATGTAATTAGTCAGAAAGGGGTGGCCACAGGCAGGGACTGGGGACAGAGTGGACTTACACATACAGGACAGTGTTTTGATCCATTTTTCTGAAGGCTTCATGCTGTGTTACTCCCGTATCTTAACCAGAATGAGAACTGGCTTCAAGGCAGATCCATGTGCACAAATGTGCTTGTCATTGATTTGCTGTGTCCTCTAGGGATCTTGCAACCAGCATAAATATAAAGGCATCCCGTTCACTGACAACTAACAGAGTCGTCTCTGCCAGATAGACATTTAAAGTTACCCATGGGCTTGGACATCCTTTGCATTTGGAGTAAGTTTTCTGCTTTTCTTTGTTTAAAGGTGTCACTTGTATTTGTGACAGTACAGGGTAGTTATTTGCCACTCATCTTCTACTCCTTTGAGCCATTTGTTTAAATAGCCTTGACAATGCACCTTTCCTTCGATTTTTATTTTCTCTTTGTTGTGTTCCAGCAAGTGGAGGGCTGATTCTTTGCTCAGAAAAGTTATCCTATGGAGGAGCAATATTCAGAGTTAATGGCTTTTATTGATGAGAGAGGATTTGCAGAATCCATGGCAAGTGGTTAAGTCCAAGTCCAAGTCCACTATTATCTCTATTATTATAATATCACCAGTATTATCCAGTATTATCCACTACTATCACTATTATAAAGGCTTTGTACCACCAGGTCTAGTGTGAGGTGTCCCTGCTCATAGCAGGAACGTTGGAACCTGATGATCCTTAAGGTCTCATCCAACCTTAACCATTCTATGATTCTATAATCTCAGAAGGCAGAACTGATTTTTAAAATTGAACTCTCTAACAATTGCAAAATCCAGCCTTATTACTAAGCCTCTCTGAAGACAGACACTGTGTAAGCCTGAATCAACATGTCTGAATCTCATGCCTGGTGCCCCCAGCATAGCCTCATCTGAGTGGTCCTGCATGGCTACTCAGTTTGTCAAAGCTCATGGTTTTCTAGAGAAGCTGAGGGTTAGGCTCTCTTAGAACTGACCTGTTCAGTAACTCAAATACAGCATGAGATTTCAACATGAATTTTTGTAGATGTTTCTTGTGTTGCTTTTTACTGCTTTGCTGAGGCACCAGTGAATTCAGAATCCTGCTTCACCATCCATCAGTTTAAATCAATCAAAAGGAGAGAAGGATGAGAAAAAAAACCCCAACTTTGATGGAAACACACGTACTGCAAAAGGCAGTCACATCACATTTGTATGCTGCTGCATGCTTCTGTCACCCACGCTTGTAAAATACTCTCTGACAACAAAACGAAGTATGTATAATTTCCAGATAGACAACAATTTATTGTATTTGCTGAGTAATTACTGGTAGCTCTTCTATTGTAACTTATTTGTCTACTTACTCCAGCTCTTTTTCCATTCTTTGTTCATGGAGAGAGTGTTCAACAGTGCATGACTGAGAAGAAATTCAGTTTGCATTAGCTATTTGTTTTTAAATTGACTGAGATATTCAGCAAGGAACTTGAAAAGTATAATTTCATAAAATGCAGCTGGGATTTTTGGAGCATTCTGTGAGAACCATTTACAGGAGAAAGGAAAAGTATTGGAAGACTGAAGAGTAATCTAAAAGCCTTTTCTTCCCTAAAACACCTAAATCACACCCCTTTATGCTCAAAGCTTGCTTGTACCATTGAAACACAGTCAGTAAACTGTCAAAATAACAGAGTTCTGATGGCAGTGCCACGTGTCATAGCAGCTTCATAGAATGGTTTGGGTTGGAAAGGACCTTAAAGATCATCTAGTTCCACCCCCCCTGCATGGCCAGGAACACCTCCCACTAACACCAGCCTGCTCCAAGCCCCATCCAACCTTGCTTGGAAGGCCATCTGTTTGGATAGACGAAGCCAGAAAAGTGTTTACACAGTCATATGCAGGATACTTTCCCGGTTGCAGAGCAAGCCTGCTGAACAAACCCATGCTCTCCTATGCAAGAGCCCTTTCCTGCCCCTGTCCTGGCCTTGGCTCTGCTCGTGCAATCCCATGCCACGTCAGTCAGCAGACCTGGGGACGAGCAGCTGGCACAGCCTACAAAACACAAGGCTGTGGGATGACTGCCCCAGTAGACTGCACAGGACCCCAAAATGCAGTTTGCTTCTTTATAAGGATGGTGCCCACTGGGTGCTCCTGATGAAGAGGTACCTGGAGAGGTGTCTCACCAGTCCCCATGCTGGGGACACTCCATCAAGGAGGGAGAACACCTGTGTGTGCTGAACAGGAGTGTTCCCAGAGCTTTTTGGTGTCACTTAGAAGTATGTCAGGTATCTCAAAACCTTTTATAAGTTGAAAAACCACTGGCTGGAATCTACCCTGATGAAATTGGAACAGATTTTAAAGAACAGGTTGCAAAAAACTAATTTGCAGTGGATCATCTTTGTAGTCAGGGTATTTCAGGATTTGAGCTGCTGGTAGAAAGGGGTCCACTTTAGAAAACACGTGGTGATAGTTGCTTCGTCAGAGCAGGACCAGGTCAGTCACTTGTGCTTTATCCTTCTAAAACTGGGCTGAGTCAGGGGAATTGCAGGTCTCCCCAGTGCAAACATATGCCACAAACTGATGAAGGTTTCACAATCTTGCATCACTCAGACACGTTGGTCTTGGTTATCTTTAGAATGCAGGGAATGTTACTTGGAAAGATGTAACACAATTCGTCGGTCATTGAAGACATTAGGAGGAGGTAATGTCTTTCAGCAGCTAAAATACCAGAAAAATAAAGCACCATTCAAGAAATACCCAGCTTCTCCAAGGTTTCACTGAGACCCTCCTACGTGCTGGCTGCACGGGGCTGTGTGCTCCCAACGCAGAGACAGTCTGCAGACACGAAGTGGTGGCCTGGCATGTTGGCTGCAGGTTGGTTTTCTGTCCTGAGGAGCATCAAACCAAGGGCAGTCCTTTGCAGCAGCAGCCTGTGGTCTTGGGAAGAGGAGAGGTGGGTCATGAGTTGTGCACTGCAACCACATTGCTACTGTGAGGCTGCCAAAAACAGGAGGAAAAATCATAGGTACACCATGATTTCAGGCACCGCTACAGCAGCGAATGGAGAGGGGCCACTGTTCAAGTGGAGTTGTCACATACAGTAGTACTTCTGCTCTTGAGTGTGCCCTGTATGTGAAGCCAGTGACCTGGGTGTATGAGAAACAACTTGGGAATTTTTGAGTTTCTTAGGCAGGTAATGACAGAGGCCACTGCGAAGAAGGAAGCGGAGGGGTTTGGTGATGCTGAGCTCGAGAGTAATACAGGAGCTGTAAAGGCAATGTAGATACAGCATAAGGCCACGTTCATCTCTCCTGCCACCCACCCTAGAGGAGAAGCAATTCACATAAGCAAAACAGCACCTGGCCCACCCACAGGAGGTGTCTGGGTTCAGCTTTCTTAGGGGGTACTGGAGCTGGGCTGTGTACCACGTGTATCAGCTAGGAGATTATGCAAGAGGGTTGCAGAAGAAAACTGCTTCCCCAGTGTTAGTGTCTGTGCTACAAGGAGTGATCTTTAAAGAGAAACTGTTCAAGAACTACATGCCAATCATTAACTTGTATGCTTTGTGTGAAAATGGAGGAAATTTTGACTAGAACAGGCTAGTCTGTGACTTTGTCTTATGTGGGCAGTTTCCATAGCGAAATAAAATTTGGGAACATACAGATTTCTGGCAAAAAATTGCTTAGTTCTGAGAAGTTTTGGCCTAAAACATTGAGCAGAAATATTATGTGCACAATTTTATTTTTTTGGAGGATTTGCTTTATGTTGACTTAAAATTGCAAATATAAAATGATCCACCATTTTTAGTTGCCTTAGGGTTTTTTGTTTTCATTGTTTATTTCCATTGGAGAGTTTGAGGATTTATCTATGTTGTTGTTCTGGTTTGGTTTGGTGGCTTTTTTGGTAGTTGTGGAAGGGCCCCCACTATCTCACCAGTGCATGAGGATGAGAGTGCTGGTGGTTGGTGAGGAAGAAGGGGCAGAAGATGCCCAAGCAGAAGTTTCCCTGCAGCCCATGGCCAGATGGCAGCTGTGCCCCTGCACTCCTGGAGGAACGTGGTGGAACATTCCCTGGAGGTGCCAGGAGGGGTGAGCTTGGCCACTGGACTTGGATTTTGTGGCCAGAGGATTTGCTGCCAGTGGACTCTGTGCAGCTTTGGAAGCCCCCGGAGCCAGGGGAGGTGCCTGTTCCCTGAGCAGCCCGTGACTCTGTGGGAAGCCCAGGCTGGAGCAGCTCTGGGGCTGGTGGGAAGGACTCATGAAGGAGAGGTTCCTGGAGGACTCTCTGCCATGGGAGGGACCCCGTGGGGAAGCAGGGCAGGACTGTAAGGAATCCTTCTTCCTGAGGAGGAAGGAGCAGCAGGAACCACCAGCCTGTGACCTGACTCTAAACCCCATCCCCATCCCCCTGTGCCGCTGGGGGGAAGGAGGGAGAGAAACCGGGAACAAAGGGATTTGGGGCTGGGAAGAAGGGAGGGGTGGGGCAACATGTGCAAGCCCTGCTCTGTGTGTGTCTGTGTCCTGTGTGTGTTTGATGAGTGTGAAATTAAATGATTATCTTTTCCCCAAGTTGAGTCTGTTTTGCCTGGGACCTTAATTGGTGAAGAGCCCTCCTTGTCCTTTGTCTCAATCCTGGAGCTTTGTCCTCCTCATCCCAGAGTGTGTGTGTGTGTGGGGAGATGAGTGAGTGGCCGTAGGGCTGTTCCTTGTGTTGGGCCCAAACCAGGACAGTTGTGTTGGCGTCTTGAGTTTGGCAGAGAAGATTCTACTTTTGGCTTTGGTATCTAGAGTAAGAGAAGGGATATGGAGCTTGAACCAACAAACCAGTGAAGGTCCCATGTGTCTGTTTTCATTAATTGGATTCTTACAGAGATTTTCTTGTTTGTGGTTCCATGACAGAAAGGAGAGATAAAGTAGGAGAGCTGCAAACTGGGTTTTGGGTTGTCCTGAGCCTAAGTTGTTTTTCTTACTAACAGGAAGAAAATGTAGCGTCATTTCAGGCAGACAAAAAAAAATAATTTTTTTTTTTTTTTTCCTTGTACCACTGTTTTATCTTTTTATGGTTTGCAGGTTCTTTCTGTAAAAACTTCCTTTTATTTACCCAGATTTCAATTTTGAGTCAACCTGCTTTAGTTGTTGGCCGAGAGCAGTTCCCCAAGCCCCTCTGCTGCTCTTCTCTTTGGATTCCACAGTTTGACTGGAAACTCTGGAATAGCTCTGGAAAGAGAAGATTGAGACACTTTTCTTTTTGAAAGCTGTAACAATCTTGTAGCCTAAGCATGACATTGGACCTCATTTCTGATCACCACAAGAGTCATGGATAAGTTACTTGCCTGAAGAAATATTAATGTCAGGCTGAACAAAGAGTAACAGCTTTGACTGGAATGGCAAAAAATGAGTAACTATCATTGACTTTGTTGTCCTCCTGCCAGCTTCATTCTCTACCTAGGAATATATAGGTCAAGGAAAAGGTAAATAAGGTTGCTGACATTTTTTCAATACTGATAGCTTTGTATTTCTGTATATCTTTTAGGCATGGTAGTTTGTATTTTCCAGTACATAATGATCTGCATTTATCTAACAAAATGCTCATGTTGTTGGAATCAGCACCACTAGGGTGCTCAGAGAGAAAACAAAGCTGCTGTAAGACCAAGTAATCCATTGGAGAAGAAGCTCAGCATGTAATGTCTTTTAGTCCAGCAGCCCTATAAACCTTCTTTCAATGCTCAAAAGAAATTGTGATTATATCAGATAATTGATGTTATTTGAAAATAGCTAATAGTTGTAGTATTAATTACTAGTTGCCATAAACTGTATTCCATCTCATTAGGCAAAATTAACTTTGGGGTGAACCTCAGTATCATTCCCGGTGATCTGGATTTAGGGCAAAATTAGGAATATGTTGTTACTTCAGCATGTGACTTTGAAATTTGTATTATTCATCCATGTCCAGCAGACCATCAACCAGTAAGACTTCAGTCCACAGTGTCAATTCCCTCTTGAGACAGCACGTTTTCTTTGGTCTCTGGCTAATGTAACGTTGCTAAAGGGATTGGCAACCAAAGGGAAGAATATGGCATTGATCATGGTGATACATACCCAGTGACTGAAGTTTTCCACCATGGACTTCACTTCAGCATTATCAGGAAGGAAATTCTGATCAAATTTGCAGTTTATTTTTTTTTAAGAATTTCAAGGGGTTTTTTTCAGACTAGAAATAGCTACTTGTGGTTTAGGACAGATTGTTCCCTTTAAGTCTTCATTTGCTTAGCAGAACTCGCCTTGGCTAACATACAACCCTGACTCCCTCAGTCATTTCTTCTTGAGAAACTAACATCTTCATAACACCTTCTTAAATTATTAATGTTGCCATCCTTTTATAACAGCAAGGCTTCATTATCTCAAGAATTCCTCCCTTGGCTTCATTTATACAGTGGAGACAGTTTATGCTGCTGTCAGAGACTTGGTCTGATGGATGTATCTCACAGTCCTTGTGGATGACTTAATCTGGTTCGAAGTTACTCATGTGGTTCTTGGCTGAATATCTCAGTGAAATGGCTTCACAGATCTAAAATGTGTGCTCCAGGGAGCAGGTGTTTGGTTCTGTTACTCCTGTTATGGGGCAGGAAAATAAGCTTTTAAATGTGAGCAACATGAATTCCAAACAGGAAGACTTAAGAAATTACGACTGTCAAAAGAACAGAATGATTTGTTGAGTGGTAGGTACTTCTTGTTATTCTTTTGATACATATTTCTTTGGCTCTTAAATTCCTGCCAAGATCATGCTGATTCCTGATTCCAAGATGTTTGCCCTGGTATAGAGGGATAACAAAACAGCTGTTCAGCTTCATAGCACATTACAAAGGTCTAATCCTAAATTTTACCATGGAGTGCTTACTGTTTGCATTGATCTGATGTGCAGTGATTTTTTAAAAAATCCTACTGTACAGTGGAAGAATAGAAAGCAATCATTTTAAAGATGCCATTTCTATTTCTTGTTATTCAAGGTAAAGATATATAGCCATAGCAAAATACTATTACTGCTTGTAGAATTTCATTTAGCTTGGTGATCATCAGCAGGAGCTAGTGAATGATGGAGGAAAAAAAAAATGAAAAAGGGAGAAGTATTTATCTCAATTATAAAGCATTCAACAAGGAAAATAGAAAGGTAGGAATAAAATCTACATCTCTCCTCCTTATGCGAGGAGAGGTAAATGAGTCAGGCAGTAAATGGTATGTTAATCAGAACAGAGAGAGCACAGTGAGCGTTTCAAGTAAAGCTCGTGTCAAACCACAGGACAGAAAAGCACATTTTGAGATTTTTGCATTCTGTCCTTCAGTGAAGAGCTAGTGTCAGTACCTAATTGGGGTTTGATTGGCATGGAATGACTCGGTGGGCAGAGGGAAGGAAAGAGGCTAGGAGGTTAGGATACCTGACTCCTGCTAGACCTCATGCCAGTGTTATTTTGTCCCTTGTCCTGTCCTCCATCCTCTTGTAACAGGAAAATACATTTTTTCTCCTCTGTCCATGTCTGTTGCCCTGAAGCCAGACTTGTGAGGTGTCCATCTCAGGACTCAAAGCAGTCATGTTCATTGCCATCATCCTCCTCAACAACAGCTTATGTACCTTAGCCACAAGCCTTTTTTGCTTTACATGGCTACTTTGGTGTGACTCTGTGAATGCTGCAACTCTCCTGAGGTTTGTTTACTTGTATGTATTCTGTGGCAAAGCCCTCAACAGCCTACCTGTCAAGAGTCAGGTCCTTTTCAGGTTTGTTCTCAGCTTTGCTACTGTAGGAATATGGTGTTCTCTGACCTTGCTTGGCGTGCCCATCCTTGGCCTTCCTTAACATCACACTGGTCTTCTCAGTTCCTATTTACTTTTGTCTTTTTCAGTGTTGATTTCATCTACTTGTGACAATGACAGGAGGAAACTGAAACTTCCTCAGTAACTGTGTTATGTAATAAAACTAAACTGAAATTACTTGCAAGTATAATTTAAGGCATTCTTGGTAGCTACTGCAGATTGGAGTTTGTTTTATGCCTTAACAGCCTCAGTAAGAGCCTCAAGTTTTGGTCAAATCATCAGTGATTCAAGACTGGTACTTTTTACATTTATTTGCTTTCAAGCCTTCAAACAATTCTTCTGCTGGAAGGTTTTGCTGATGAGTTCTGCAGTGCAGTAAGGGAAATATTTCAGTTCAGGTGAGTGACAGGTGGGAGTTGGAAACTGGTTTTCAGAACTTCTCTCTACTTCTCTGATAAAAAGCAAAAGCAGTTTATGCCCAGTTACATCAGTTTTCTGTGAACAGTAGCTGAGCAGTGACAGTTTGCAAGCAATTGCTGAGGTGCTGGGAGAATATAGCTGTTAATCCCAAAGTCCTGCAAAGCTCCACATTAAAGTATGTCTAGTGTATCCATGTGTGACAAATATGAGTGACCACGGGTACAGCTGGATTTTGAGGGGGAGGGCAGAAGGCAGAAGACAGGATCTCCCCACTTGGTCCTGGGGTCTGTACTCATGTATGTTTACCACAGAACAGCTGCCTCAGATGCATGACCAGCAGGTCAAGGGAGGTGATTCTCACCCTATGTTCTAATGAGTCCCCACCTGCAGTACTGGGTCCAGTTCTGGAGCTACCAGCACAAGAAGGACATGGAGCTGATGGAGCAGGCCTAGAGGTGATGATCAGAGGGCTGGAGGACCCTGTGAAGACAGGTTGAGAGGATCTGGGAGAAGAAAAGACTCTGGGGAGACCTTATAGCTGCCTTCTGGTGCCTGAAGGGCCTAAAGAAAAGCTGGGGAGAGACTTTTTACATGAGTGTGTAGCAATAGGACAAAGGGTAATGGATTTTAACTGGAAGAGGGTGGATTGAGATTAGACATTAGGAAGAAATTCTTCACTATGAGGTTGGTGAGACACAGGCACAGGGTGCCTAGGGAAACTGTGGATGCCCCGGCCCTTGAAGTGTTCAAGAACAGGCTGGATGGGTCTTGGAGCAACCTGGTGTAGTGGGAGGTGTTCCTGGTTGTGTCAGGGGGGTTGAAACTAGATAATCTTTAGCATCCCTTCCAACACAAACCATTCAAATATTCTATGATCTCTGAGCTGCTGTATCAGGATTAAGGCCGTGTAGCTTCTTACTGGTATGTCTACAGCACTGTTGGCTTTCCTCTGCTTCTTGGAACAAACTTAGGTTGACCTCCTAATCTTTACAACTATCTTCCAGAGAAGCATACATTTCTTTCCCCTCTCTTTCTGTCCATGGATGAAGGTATAGTTCATAGAACTGATCTGTTGAAAATTGAAATCTGTGGGTATTCACGTTTCAAGTTAAGTGCTAGACCTTTTGATGTCAACTCATTCCCATTTTGGAGAAGCTGTGCTATTTCTGAGACCATCTTTCCCTGTACCATGGTGGTGTTTTTTGTAGGATTTGATAGAACTTTGATTCTTTTGAACTTGTTGGTAGAGCAGCTGATTCAGTGGGATCAAGGTCTGACCCAGTATTTGCAAGTGCTGTAACCCCCCTAGAACCTAAGTTTTATCTTAACATAAAAAAGACAAAATACCTGAAAGGAGCCTGTAAGAAGGCTGCAGAAGAGCCTTTCACAATGGAGTGTAATGACAGGTCAAGAGGTAATGGTTTCAAGCTAGAAAAGGGTAGATTTAGGTTGGACATTAGGAAAAAGTTTAATACAAGGGTGGCAGATCACTGGAATGGGTTGCCCAGAGAGGTGGTGGAGGCCCCATCCCTGGAGATATTCAAGGTCAGGCTTGATGTGGCTCTGAGCAATCTGTTCTAGTGTGAGATGTCCCTGCTTATTGTAGGGGGAATGGCCTAGATGACCTTTAGAGGTCCCTTCCAACCCAAGACATTCTATGATTCTGTGAAGTAATTAAATCGTGTTACCATCTTGCCCCTACATGAAATGTTTTCTAAGGGACAGTTGCACAGCACAGTTCTTGTCTTTGTTTATCAGCACTCACACCGCACATGCTGACATATGAGGAACACCAATTTATTACAGCATTTCTCTTCCAGCCAAATGTGTGTTTGGCTGTTATGAGTCAGCCCTCAGTGTATGCTTGAGGTGTTTTTTTTTCCTGTCATCATCTACTCTGGCTTTGCTAGCCTGGTCTCCCAGTCTCACAACGTAGCAGAAAGACAATAAAATTGAATCAGTTTCTCTGACACAAAAAAAGACCTGGTGCTTGCTCAAATATGTAGTGTTACACTACAGAGCTGCTAACAGAGAGACTTCTACAGGAAGTTTCTTTTCTTAGTGATTGGGCCATAAAGCAAATGGTGGGGATATAAATCATCTTGACAGAAGTGGGAGAGGTGAGTGCTCTGATGCATTTAGGTCATGAGTCTTTACCTCATGGTTCAGGGACTTGGAAGCATCTGTAGGTAAGTTTAGTGACCTGCAGTCTGCTATGGCCTGCTGAGCACATGGAGGCTGCTGCTGTCAGGTGGGACATGGGGTGTGAGATGTGACTGCTCTGATGCTTTTATGCCAGTCCCAGTGTCCGTGGTTGGAAGTGCAGCCTGTCTGCTGCTGGGTGGGTACAGAGCAGGCATTCAAGCAGCTCATGTTTCCAGTAACTACCTGCTTAAAAAGCATCATCCTAAATGGGGTACCTGGGAAGATCAATCATAATGTAGTCTTTCCAAGCTTGGAGAAGCCAGGGCCTTGAGATGTATTGCTACGTGTTTTGGCCAGATGGAGATGTAAAGGGGGAGACTGGATGAAAAGAGTTACAATGCTCTCAGCAAAAGCAGTGGGCATGTAACTGACAGAGATTTAGCTGAGGAATGGTGTTTTTAGCATGGCTTTGACTATAGGACAGGCTTCTGTAGCCCTCAAAGGTTCACATAATATGAAGAAAATTAGCCTAGAAATGAATAGGACTTAATTAAAATGTTAGTCTCACTTCACTACCCACTTATTACTATCATAGCTGAGTGTGTTAATGAGATGTCCCAATTATAGATGTTTTCTTTCTCAAAACTGTAGGGGGAAAAAAAGAAAAAATTTTTTAAGGTCAAGTGCTTTGTCTTATAAGAAGCTACACTTCTTTTTCAAATGGTTTAAAAAAAAAAAATGGGTTTTGAGGAAAGGTCAAAATGAAAAAGAAAGCCAACTTCAGTATTCTCCTAATGCACGTGCTTTTAAACCCTTTTAAACTACTGAAATGTAGTTCCTTTCTGTGTATGATGGAAAAGCAGAAATGGTAGGAATTTGAGATTCAGAAGAAGCATCGATATTATGTGAAACTCGATCATGTGCTGTACAGTGTTCTGTGACAGATTTTCTCCAAAACAAAGGTGTGTTCCTAAGAGCAGATTTCCTGTTTTATCAATAAGCTCTTGCATTAGTGGACATAATTGTCATGCTACGCTTCCCATGAACATAAACTTAGTAGTACTTTTAACCAGTGGCAGTTAAGTGGCTTCTTTCTCTCAAAGGCCTGTGGTCTTTGGATAGAAGGAAGGAGAATATCCTGACACTTTCATCATCTCTGCTCTTCCTAGCAAGGATGTGTTTTGATTTATTTTTTTTTTTTTCTGAAAGCCTGCTCTTTGGCCTTTCTCCCAGGCTCACAAGTGTTAGCTCTGTGGATGTTGTCTTCTTCTGCCAGTCTACCTTCTACCACAACTGCATGCAAGCCCAGCTGGACATTCTGGCTCCTACTTTGCTGGCACATGCATTTGTATGATCTACGTGAGAACATTTGCATTCTCTGATGGATTGCAGTTGCCTGTGCAATGGGATTTGTTATGTTCTTGTTACAGCCACACCCCAAACTCTTACCCTTTTACCTAAACTGTCTCTGGAAAGGCTTCAAAGCTAACTTCCTCTGTCCTTGCTTTGCAGTATAAAATTATTTGCGTTGTCCTTCTTCTAGAGTGGTGGCAAAGCTAAGGACTACAACATCTCTCTCTCACATGGTGAAACATTTTTATTTCACCACAGCCACAGTGGAGTGGGCTACAGGAGGCAGGCAAAACAACATTTTTTCCTTAAAAACCCAAAAGACGGGAAGTGGCACCAGTGGTGATTGTTTTGGTGATGTACAGCTCTCGCTCTGTAAAGAGAAGAAGTGCTTCCTCACCTCTCATCACCCCTAGAAACATTCCTCAGGAATTACTCCTGCAGCCAGCCAGAAGCTTAGAGGTGAACTTACTGGTTTTAGGACTGCATTTTTTCAGTGTTCAAGCTTCTCAGTTACATTTTCTGTTAATTTCTGTGTGCTTGGCCGTAACAGTTTTGTGAAGAAAACAGATGTGGTCATATTTTGGTGAGAGAGAATAAGAGGGTTTGCAAGGAAGATTCACAGCACAGAGTAAAATACTTACTGTCCACTTCCTCATCAGTCTCCAAGGAATAACTGCTCGATTTAATCCCTCCTTTCTTTAAATATTGTATTTCTTGCATGAGGTTGTTCCTTTGGCTAATTATTTTGGAAGTTTCTGTGTTGTCTGAACAAGACAGAAGTACGTGTTGTGGGACTCACTTTTAAGTATATAGATAATCTCCTATCTGAACATAACCTCACATTTGAGCATTGTTTAGAAGAGTGCTTGTCAGAAATTCGGTGTCTTTCTAAAAGCTGCTGCTCTGTATTCAACCATCTTGTACAGCAGACCAGGTTAAAGTTGTGGCTTAAACCAAAAGTGGCGTTTGTTGCTGACTGAGTGGTGTGTTGGCAAGAGGTGAAAGAAAATCTTGTGTTTTGATGTGAAATACAAGCACTAACATCAGAGGAAGCTTTCTGATGTATAACAAGATAAGCTAGGAAAACCAAATGGAGAAGAAAGCAAGGAATTCATCCAAGTCAGATTTAAAGTGATTGAGGTCAGACTCACACAGGGCACTGGGTGATAAGATGCCATCTGGGGTCCAACACCTGTTGTGCTGGTTCTTTTATTCAGGGGGATGCCTGTTCATGGCAGTCCGCACTCCAGATATTCTCAGTTTCAATACAAATTCTATTTCTGAGATTCAGTATCTTGGTCTCTGTCCTGGTGTCTTCATTCTTCTCACCATTCATCAGACTCACTAGATCCACCGAACTGCCTTATTCTCTGGTCCAACTGTTTTATAGTCTCCATTCCACAGCTCTGCTGCTGAAATTTATTTTACATTGACTGGACTGGGGTTGCTTCCTGTTCCCAACAGGAGTTTAACCTCCATTATGTATTCTACCTTATGCTTATGATGAAATATACTAAATTATTAAGGCTCCATAAGATGTCATGTTAATCTTCAGATGCCTGGCACAAGGTGAACTACCATTGAGTTCCATGTGTATGTTCTGACACTTGACTACATGGATTTATCAACACCAAGAAGTAAAATATATATAAACAGAAGGGTGCTTTTTAACCTGCTGTTACTTCCTTTAACTTCTTGGGTTTTTTCTAAGATTATATTCTAGTTGCAAAGAAATTGAGATGTGTAAAAAGAGAAGCCTGCAAGCTCCGGTGTCTCGCATGGTGTAGAAGTAGCCAAGGCTGTGTTTCCTCTGCCATTTGTGTCCAGGTAGATCTGTGGTACTGTAGAAACCAGTTGAGCAGAAAACTGCTCGTTGTCGTGACCCTGTGTTCCCTCATTTATATTTGACTGGTTGAACAGAAAGAAGATCTCAGGGAACAATAATCTGTATCTGTCTGGGAGAAGGAAGAATAGATGTGGTGATCAAGCTGATGTCCTGCAACTTCAGAAGCACAGGCTCAGCTCCCAACTCTGCCTCTCACCTTGCTAAGTTTTGGGTGTCCTAGTACTTCAGAGGCAGCTGAGGGCTACCTTTATAGGCTTCAGCCTCTGAAAAAAGGAGTTGTTACCACTGTCTTATCTTGCAAAGAGTCAGGAGGATACACAGAAGGGAGAAACTCTTCACACTCTATGGACAGTCAGGAAGACATGGTTATTGATTTACCTAGGTAGAGTTGTTAGTTTGCAAGATTTTGCAGCTTATACCTGCTAGATTTTGTGCTGGGAACTTAAGGAGTTAGAACAGAGTCCGTTTTTTCTTGGCTGGATTTTCTTTGACTTTCTGTTTCACATTTTCCAGGGTTTCTTTTGTTGAGCATTGTCCCTGCAGCTGTGATTTAGAGATGCAAGATAAAGCAAGAAGCAAAGGGAAAGGAAGGAAGGGTAAGGTAGAGCAGTAGCACCAACAAAAGCAAAGTTACCAGCCAGCAGAAGCAGGCAGCTTTTATCTGCATCTTGTGTGAGGGATGGACAGCTGTTTGCTGGGATAGAAGACAGTGACCAGGCAGCAGAAAATACAGCTTCCAATAGATTATTCCAGTCTGTCTGTGGATCCATCAGTGGCGCTCTGGGCTGATGACACTTTTAGTCTCCCCCTCTGCTTCTTGCTTCCAGAAACCAGATAGTCAAAATACACTTGCTCTGCTGTTAAACTGAGAATGCTATGTGCAAGGTTTTATTTTAATGAACACTGGTGAGTATTCTAGACAATTAAAAAGTACAAACTAGGCCTTTCTGATGTAAAAAATATATTTTGTGCAGTATCTCTTTGGAAGAGAAATGTTTTGCTTTCTTTAGAAAGCATTCTGTTGTTTAAAAACTGACCATCTGAAACACAATTTCCACCTGGAGCTGCACTCATTTTCTTTGATATGCCAGGGTTCTTAGCCAGACTACAGCCATGTAATTCAGTAGGGCGTCCAGGAAGGGGTACCACACTGCTTTGGAATGCCACTTGCACAGTCCTTCTTTGTAACATTATTTCACCTTCAACCATTTCAGTCCAAGGACTTCCCAAGTTGGATGTGATTTCTGTGTACAGGGGAGAAAAGCAAGCATATTTTTACTAGGCTTTCATTTACTACCGAGAAAGCTGCATGAGCGGGGGAAGACAGGGAAGCAGCTGAAGCAAATTTATCCTTGAATTGGAGGTGACATCCATGAAAAATGTTTTGTGCCTTTTTTCCCAGCCAACCTTTGCCTAGCAGTGTCTTCACAGCATTCATCACAGCTAAAAGGTTCTGCAGGAAACCTCTGCTCTCAGTTAAGAAATACTAATGAGGATATGGACTTAATGTTTTATCCCTCTTCAGAGGGTTTGCTTGCTGCAAAGGAAGGCTGTCAGGAGAGGGTTTTAACCCTGGGAAGGAAGCAAACACCTCCATCTCACAAAATGTTTGTTATCTTGCTGAGAAGGAGTCATAAGCATGAGATGGGGCAGTGACTAACATTTCCAGTGCCAGAAGAGGCAGGTAGCTTTTAGATGGTCTGGCAGGTGGGCAAAGGACCTGCCTGTGCTCTTAGCTGGGAACTCGGTTAAGAGGAGCAACCTTGCATGCAAATTCAGCAAGGAGAGAGAAGTATGTTTCCTGTGGTGGTGGCACAGCAGGACTAGCAGTAATGGGACATCTTGGATCTTGTGTCAGAGGGCAGGGTGTTCCTCCCCTCCTGGGCAGGGCAGGAGGGAGGACAGCGCTGTTGAGGGAGGCCAGGGAGACCAAAATGGCCATGATAGGGTTGTCTGCCTGCCTGTCAACCCTTCTTAGGGACAGTGAGAAAGGAGTTTGATGTGTTCCCACATAAGAAAGTGCTAGCTTTTTTTTTTTTTCCCCCTAGTGATTTTTGTGCTTATGCCTGGTGCTTGAGTACAATGCATATCTGATTGCCATCCTTACCGTGCTCTTCAGATTACAAAAGTCCTGTACTTATAATCCACAAACAGGAGTATGTAACCACCTCTAATGTGACCTCCTCATAAGCAAATCCCAGATGATAACAGGGCCAGCTTGATTTTACAGCCAAAGACCAAGTCCCCACAATGGAGCACTGGTTATTCTCTTTTCATCTACAACCAGTTTCTGCTTTGAATTTGCAGTATTAACAAGTGACAAAAAAGGTTTTCTTGTCTCTTACTCAAACATCAGTATGTCCAAAACCCTCTGTCAATCAGGTGTGTTTAAAGCTAGGCTTTTCAGAATTAACTGTAAGTGCTGAAATGTATTTAGAAATGCTGCCAGTTGCAGATGCACAGCCATGTGATTGTGCAGGAGCCTCGTCAGTACTCCTGGAGACATTATTTCACCTGAGCAATGGAAAAGAGTGCTTTGGGGTATGTGTTGATACTCACAGTGCTCTCCCTTGAGTATGCCTGGGAGCTCTGAGGGGAAGGTTTTCCGAAGCATCCAGCCTTGGCCTAGCTTCCCTCGCACAGCAGCTGATGGTACAACTTGTACCAATGCCAGTGAAGGGAGAGTTTAAGCCTAGTGCTGTAGAAAATTCTATATAGAGAAGTATTGCTCAATAGGGAAGCATTGTCACAGTCATGTTAGACTGTCTGATTCTTAATAATTTGTAAAGGAAGACTGATCCAAGCGCTCAGGCATAATAGCAATGAGTGGAGAGAGATATCTGCATCTCTGCATGGTAAATGCATCAGCCAGCACAGTATTGTCAAAACAAAGACCTCTGACAAAAGGTGTTCACTGTCAAGTAGTAGCATAAAATATTGAGGTGCTTTGAGCAGGGCACACTGGGATTATAATGATATATTGAGTTGAACAAACTAACTTTAAACTTTGTGGTGGTGTCACCAGACTTACATGGATGTGTCAAGGTCATATTTGTGTCTCAAATTATGACTTTTGTAAACAGCAGAGCTAGCAAAACCAAGGAGTGTGCTGTCATCTTCTATTAGTTTTAGCTGCCTTTTCTTTGAAAGTTGTCACTAAGACATTTTATTAATCATCACTTAGCTGTGGCTGAAAATTGGATATATTCTGAATGAAGAGTTCTTCAGGTCAGCCCCAACTTGCTCATCGTGCAGTCTTAGTCTTACTACTGAGATCAGTCCAGCCACCCCATGCACTTTTATTGCAAATTATCTTTCCTTTAATACCACACAAGAACCTCTTGTGAATAAAGCTGCAGTGTAAATCCATCCCTTGGCTTTTCAAGTAGATGCTCATTAGGAAGGGAAGAGGCAGCCTGTTGCAGTGGGAATCCTGAATAGGAGACCCCAATTCCCTTGAAGTCAATGAATGAGGTCAAAAGCAAAACTTGCAGGCTCCTCTGCAGTCCTCATTAGGGCAGCCCAGGCATTGCTAGGCTCCATGGGTGCAGGGCAGCTTCCTCAGCATCTGTAGCCCTTATTTTGGCCAGTTTACCTTTTCCTGCAATTCTGCAGCTTCTGTTTACCTTCC
>NW_009953643.1:75483-97520 GCF_000747805.2 Chaetura pelagica | reverse complement strand
TGGAGGGACTCGAGGAAACAGCTCTTTTTTTAACGACTGAGACATAACCTTTTAGTTGTCTTTTTTCTTCTTTCTTTTGGAATATGGTTGAAACTCAGCATGTTATGTCTTTGGCATCAACGGAAAGAAAATGATGGTTATAGCTGTGACTTGAAGTCGTTTTTATTTCTCCCTATTAAAAGGTAGTTTTGTTTCTTCCATCTCACTGAGCTGAAAGAGAGCAAGAAGGCTGTTGACCTGTCCCCTCTCCAGCTTTGGGAAGGATTTTCTCGGACCTTGGAATGGAAGAAGGGTGAGAGGGCTGGGCTGGCAATGGGGTGGGCTGCCTGCTCTTCTCTCCCCACGAGCCCCATCAGGAAGGATGGGCATGAATCAATGCCCTGGAAATCTAAGGCCAGGGACTGAGTAGGTCAGCAGCTACTAATTCCTCTCTTCCTACTGGGATCTGACCTGACCTCAAATAGCTGTGTGCTTTGGCTGACAAAAATAAGCTAACATCCCTTGCAAGCAAGTCTTGCAGTGGTCAGCTTGATGGGTTTTTTTCCCTCTTCCACCTCGATCACATGCTTTGTAATGTAATACCTAAACGAATCTGCTTCAATCTCAGCTCAGTTTCAGGACCCCTGCTGAAAAGGTGTCAATTTCTCTGTCTGTGGGATGCCTAGGGCTGGTCATGGCTGGTGGCAGATCACTCCAGCCCCTGAGTCACTGGTGTGGTTGCCAAAACATATAGAAGGAATGGCAAAAATGCCAGAGTGGAGGAGTGAGGAGAAAAGAGGGGAAGAAGCAAGAAGAGGCAGGCAGTGCTGACCACCTCCCAGTGTGGGAGCAGATGCAGAGAGATCACGGCAGGGCTGTTTTCCAGACAGCAGGGGAAGGTGTGAGAGGGAAGGAGCTGCAGGAAGAGACCACCATGTTCTGGCCTCCCCTTGCTTCTCCAGGTGGGGGTGCCGGGAAGATGGTGATGTATTCGTTTCTCACTACCTGAGTCCATTTTACCAATCAGATTAATTTGCCCCCAGGTTGAATCTGTCTTGCCTAATTGGTAAGCAATCTACATGTCTTTTTGCCCCTGAGGTTCCTCATCTGTTTTCTCTCCCTGTCCTGCTGAGGAGGGGGAGTGATTGGCACATTGGGAGGGAGTGCAGATGTTGGCCAAGGTATAAGCCACCACAAAACTCAGCCAAGAAAGGCACCTTCAACTCGCTAAATAAATAGCTCTTTCATTCTTAGGGGCTCTGGTAGGACACTAAACAAATCTGGTTTCATATTTTCTGTAGCAGTAGGAAAAAAAGCCCAGGCTGGAGCAGCTCTTGACCTGTTGGGAAGGACTCATGAAGGAGAGGGTCCTGGAGGACTCTCTGCCATGGGAGGGACCCCGTGGGGAAGCAGGGCAGGACTGTAAGGAATCCTTCTCCTGAGGAGGAAGGAGCAGCAGGAACCACCAGCCTGTGACCTGACTCTAAACCCCATCCCCATCCCCCTGTGCCGCTGGGGGGAAGGAGGGAGAGAAACTGGGAACAAAGGGATTTGGGGCTGGGAAGAAGGGAGGGGTGCGGGTAAAATGTGCAAGCCCTGCTCTCTGTGTGTGTCTGTGTCCTGTGTGTGTTTGATGAGTGTGAAATTAAATGGTTATTTTTTCCCCAAGGTGTGTCTGTTTTGCTTGTGACCTGAAGAACTCTCCTTGTCCTTGTCTCCACCCACAAGCTTCTAGTTGGGCTTTGTCCTTCTCATCCCAGACTGTGTGTGTGTGTGTGGGGAGTTGAGCGAGTGGCTATGGGGCTGTTTCTTTATTGTCGTGTTAGGCCCAAACCACAACAGGTTCTGACCAATGACTGCCCTGAAAACTGTGCATAAAGACTGCCTGGGTCTTCAGGGCGAAAAGGGTGTTACTGATTTATGGGGAACTTCTCTTCAAAATATTGTCCCTTTTCCCAGTGTCATCACAGGCAGCAGTTCCCAGGTGATTCTGGTCAGATGGCCACACTCAGGGACAGCTAGCCATGGTGATCAGATACGTTTATCTCAGTGAAATCTCCTTCAACACCCTCCTGACATCTGGAAAATGACCCTTGTGTAGCTGATTCATGGTATAGACGTTTCTGATTATTTATTTATTTATTTCCTTTAGTTCCTTTTTTTAAAGATAGAAGCCTTCTTTTAGGTATTCTTCTAAGAACCTGACTCACAAGAAAAATACTGTGAAGTCAGAAGAGACTTTTAAACACAGAATTTGCTTTTTTATAATGCAGGGTTAAACACAAAGCGAGCAGTGACTTTTTAAAGACATACTTAGTGCCTCCCTGGATTTGCCGTTGAGTCTGTGTCCTGGTTAGAAGGCAAGCTTACTTGTACTCTTTCCTGTGCTGGCGAACACCAGACAGACACTGCAGTGATAGTGTCAGTCTGTGACCAGGGAAGGCTTCTAAATAGACCATGGTCTGGGCAGTGATATGTGGCTAAACACACGCTCTGTGGTCTCTCCTGTTTGCCCTTTGGGATGCTGCAGTCTGTCCCTCTGCAGTGTCACTGAGCTTGTGGGTGGAGGCAGAAGCAGTAGGCAATCCTAGGCAGAGCCTGTCTGTACAGTCTTCTACAACCCTTTAGTCCTACTCAATATTCTTATTTTGTAACCTTTAAAAATACAGATACACTCAAATCCACCAATAGCCTCTGTCTCAGTGTGGATTTCCAGGAAAGGTACAAAGTTTCTTGATGGCATGACTGTAATGTACTAGTTCAACCACAAGAGACTTCAGATGGGATTGCTAGAGTTTTCTCAGTGCACCCCCTATTTCACTGGGAGCTGAAAAAGAGCAGAGCTGCTGTAAATTGCAGTGGTGTTGTAAAGGAATAGCAATAGCCATTGCTGTCTTCTTAAGCTACTAGAAAACAGTAATGTATTCTGGTCTCAGTCACAGCTCAGGGCTCTAATCCCTTTCAGCTCATTACCCTTGGTGAGCAAAAGATAAAACAATTTCCAATTTCAAAACAGATCCCCTGCCTCTCAGACTTGGGTAGTGCCATCTCAAATCTAAAGTGGAACGTACTTTTTTAAGTGGGTCACTCTTTATCTTCAGACTTTGCTTGCCTTCAAATGCCAAAGCAGGGACCTGTCCCTTCCCCTCTGTTGCTAAAAGCTTGACGGCGTGTGGAGAAGCTTTTGCATCTCTCTGAGAAGGTGACATCAGAGTGGGATGTCAGAACTTTTTTTTTTACTGTATAGGTAGATTTGGAGACCAGCACAGCACTTAAAAAGGTCTCTTGGTGTTCATATTCCGATCCTTTCAACAACAGTGATATTTTCTATGAAATAATTACTTAAGGGGAACAAACTTTACCTTAAAAATCTCTCTTAAAAAGTAAGGAATCCACAGTCCTGTCTTCTAGTTCTTCAGAGACTTCTTTTGTGTCATCTGGTTTTGTTACAAAGAACATCTTCTTACTTTGTGTCATGGATGAGATGCAGTGCAACTAGCATAAGGTTGCACTTGTAGTGGAAACATTTTTTCAGACAAGTATCTAGATGAGCCAAGATATAGTGGGATTTTTGGCTGGCAGTGACCTTACTCACTCCTGTTTGCAGTTTCTGTAATATGAATTAAAAGCTGTGGGCTTGTGTTTGTGTCTGAATTGACTTTGAGACCCTCATTTTGTCCAAGCTGGCCATATAGTTTTCAGAAATGCGTGTGTTCTGAACAAACAATAACAGTAAAATATCCTTGAGCATCAGTAGGAAGCAAGGGAAAAGATACATGTTTTGTGGATCTCCCTGAAGGAGAAGTTGCTTGTGATCCAGAATTAGGCAGGCTGGGTTTACGATTTGAGACTGAAATATGGGTTTTCATCTTCTCTTTGGAAATGAAAAAACAAGGCAACAGATCACCTCTGCCTCCTCCCTCTCAGGACAGCCCTTAGAGAAGAAATCTCTGCAGGGTTACTGCAAGAAATGAGTTATTCATAAATGTGAGATTTGTCCCTATTTCTGCCATGGGAAGTGCCATTTTACAGTTTTCTCCAGCCCTTGATTCCAGCCTCAGGTACCCAGTGGTGTCCCTCACTGTTGGCTGCTTTGCCTTGCGTATTCCAAGGGGGAGTACATCTCAAAACACACTCCTGTGCTGACCCTGTTCCCCAGTGCAAGCCCCTTGTCTTCCTGCCCTCTC
Organism: Chaetura pelagica; assembly: GCF_000747805.2. Lineage (NCBI taxonomy): Eukaryota > Metazoa > Chordata > Aves > Apodiformes > Apodidae > Chaetura > Chaetura pelagica. The sequence continues at coordinate 93,354 of NW_009953643.1, read as the reverse complement.
CTTGTGGGCTTTTGGCTCAGGTATGGGTTGGTGCAGGACAGTGCAGTACTTGGTCACTGCCTGGGGTATTCTCATGCATAGAGTTCAGTCCTGCTTCTGTGTTGGAAGTGGAACATGCTTCTCGTGTTCAGGTTTAAGCAGAGTCGTTCTCAGCTGGGGCAGATGAAGTGGAGAAAGGGAGAAGATTTTGTACAGTTATGTCTGGTTAACTTAGTCTTTCTTGTTTGACTTCAGGAAGAAAGAAGTACAATCCATGTAGGTCACCGTTATCTTAATTTTAAGACATGCAGAATCTTACCCCACTGATACGGCTGGAAGTGTATTCCAGTGCAAAGTTATAAACTCTTTATGTTTCATTTGGGTATAGAACACTGGATCTTGTGAATGGTACTTCCATTGGAATTACCTGACATTTGGGTAAAATGCCTTTGATGGGGTGAATAAAGGATATTATGGCAGGAGAATAACATGCAGCAGAATGGCTGGTCTGAGAAAACAAAAAAAAATGGCATTTTTACCAATGACAAATTTGACTTTGTATCCTCTTTGGCGACTCTGCTGTGCAAGCAAATGCAGCCAGCAGTGGCATCTGCTGCAGGACTGACAATGCAGCTCTCACAACCAGGAGCTGAATCCTTTTCTTTCATGATGTGTGGGTGAGGTGCCTGGTGCTTTTTAATTTTATATTAATCAGGTAGGCTGTAAGGTGTTGGCAATGCCTCTTGCAGAGCAGAATAAAGCAGTTTAGATGATGCAGAAGTAAAGCTTATTTCCAAAGCAATAAACCAACAGAACATGGAGGTCTGCTAAGTGTAAATTCTTTGTAAGCTGCACAGATGGCTCAGCCTCACAGCAGCAGCAGGATGGGAACAATACTGTTTGCACGATACAGTGCAAACAATGATGCCAGCCTTCTTCAGTCCTTTAACCAGGCTGAGCAGCCCTGAAGGGGAACCCAGTCCAAGCTGGGACATGCGTAAAGCAAATGGTGTAACGTAAACACCTGCACAGTGCAGGTGCAGTTAACAGCTTTTGTATTTATGGACCTTGTCAATGAACTGTTATGGTGAACTGCAGTTCAACAGATTTCCAGGAACTTACAATGCAGCAGTAGCAAGCAAATCAGTAAGACTTCTGATTTGCCATAGTTGTCAGGCCTTTGTCTGAGGAAGTTAGACTTTGGCAGTGCACTGTGCACTGCAGTCTCTTCATGATTAATACACTTTGGGCACTGTGCCAGGATCTGGTTATTCAATATGATGAAGCAGAATCCTATCTATTTATCCTGTTTGTACTTCAAAAAAAATCATCCTTTCATTTTATTTTCCCACATGCCAAACAAAATTAGTATGTGTTTTTATTTTAATATAATACTACAGTTCATGGTATTAAATTGTACAAAAACGTTTGTAGATGATAAGCTCCTTGCAGACTACCCTTGAAAAAAAAAGGTCTGTTATGGTTAATGGGGCCATGTAGAGGGAAAAAAATAGGTCTCACACCAGTGAAATAACAGGTGGCTTAATAGAGCCATGATCTGAAACAGTTCAAACTGGAATACATTATTAAAAATCAGCAGTTCCACTTGGTCATTACCATAGCTCAGGGGCAACATGATTATTTTTTTTTTTGCTTTCAACTATCATGGAGCTTTACATTCTTTATCAATTACAGGATTACTTTCTTTTCTAGAATGCAGAAAGTTGCTGACAGTTGAAAATGAACAAGCATAAAGCACGATCTGGATGCACTTTGTGAGAAGCTGCATTGTTCAGCTTCAGTGTAGCAATTGTCAGTCACAGTTAATCTGAACTCCTTTGTCTGGTTGCAGAATCACTGTTCATGTGAGAAGGCAGTGTCCTCATCTAGTGCACGCTTTGCACAGATTTATTTTCCTTTGTCTGATGGAGAATACAGCAACCTAACTTCCACAAGGAATGAAAGAAGTGATTTTTGTTCAAATACCATGGGAAGGCATCTGTGAGAAAATGAATCCAGAGTGATTTAAGCAAACGAGTTGATATTCTGTCTCCTAATCACTTTTGGCAGTAGCACTGAGTCGTTTCATTAAGATTTCCCATGGAGTCCACTTTGACTGAGGATGCCACAGTCTGGCCATTACCTGCTTAGACTTGAGTATTTACAGTAGTTTAGAAATACAGTGAGATCAGCATTTCAGACCCTGCTGCCAGTGTAACCTGTCCTTTACTGTCACTTGCCTTTAGTTCTGTAGTTTGAACAAGCAGTGAGATGAGATCTGGTTGTGCAACATACAGAAAATGGTGCTGTCCCATGAGCTGGAGAAATAAGTTACTGATCCAAGTAGAGAGGTAAGATTTAACTGGGCTAGAGAAGAAGGCAGGAGCTGTGTATGGTGGGGTTTTCTTCAGGATTGGTTGTTTTTTTGGGGTGGTGTGGCTTTTTCCCCCACAAGTGGTTTTTTCCACAGACATTTTGGAAAGAAGGGAGTCTGTGTGTTAAAAAAAAACACCAAAAAAACAAATCTGGCTGCAATTTAAGGGCTGGTACAGCAGAGGGTATATACTGGATATCTGTGTTTTCTCCCATTATAATGTGAATTATTTTCAGCTTGAGTGAGAGTTACTCCTTGTGCTGTCACAGCTTACCCTTTTAACTTTGGCAGTTGACTCCATTGTGTCATATGAGACAGGAGCAGTCACATAAGCAGGGCTGCACTTCGCTCAGCTTGATGGGAGCTGACTAGCCTGTTGTAGTGTGCTTTTCCTTTTCTTCTGAGCGACAGCATTGCAGGTATCCAGCTCACCGACTTGTTTGGACTTCTTTGGATTCTTCTTTAGAATTACAAATGCTGGATTTTGGAAACTGAAAATGTCATGAAGCTCAGGGATGAAGTGTCACCTGTCTGTCGGTGCCAGGGCAGGAACAGGCACAGTATTTCCAGAGCCCCAGTTTGCTCTCTCAAATGCATGGGTGTAGCAGGACGCTCCATCTCTCAAGATGCCAGCCTCAGTTTCTCTCTATGATTCAACTGCTTTTTGTCTCTCAGTTTTGCAGGCCTAGGCCTGGAGTGAGAGATTCCCATGAGAAAGGAAAAGGTCTAGCAAACTCTGAGCTGGTAACAACCTTGAAAGGTACAAACAAAGGCCAAGTTGATGTTCATAACACCAGCTGCTCTCCAGTGTTGAAGAACATGGAGCCCAGACTGGCCACAACCAGGCCTGAAACAGAGATAAAGTAAGAACCAACAGATAAACAAAGGACTTTGCTTCGTGGGAACAAGGCCTTCATGAACTTTTCTACTGCTTTTCTTTTATTCTCCAATGAGAGATATTGGAGGTATGGCTAATGGTTAAATGACAGCAGTCAGTCCACTTTATTCTATAAAAGCCTGGTCCCATCTTTGATCAGGGGACTTCCCGTACACTTTCCCTGGAGGTTGCTGGATCCTCTCCAGCCAGGACACCTGCCAGAGAGACTGATTCTTCAGAATTATGATCCACCCAGGGACACCCAGCTGTGGCCTGGCAAGGGTGAGAAATAGTAACTCATTCACTGTCTTTAGCAGTAAACTTCATTAGTAAACTTCACCATTGAGACTGTAGAATCCTTTAAGAGTGATAACTAATAAATAACCCTTTGCATTCAAACTGCACTTCCGTCCTCATCTCCCGATTTCCCTGCGCTTTTGCTGTGCTTGTGCCTTTCACCCTGAAGAGTTGAAGACCCCAACGCTATATGCAATAAATCTTGATTGGTGCACATGCATCTTGTTTGCTGTCCATTCCATCCGGGACAATGGGAAGAGCAGGCCTTTTAGAAGGAATGCAGAGCACTGATTTGGGTGGAGACCTTTGGCCTCCACCTGCAGAGGTGAGAGCCTTGTGCTTTAATTTACTTTCTGAGCAGATGTCGAGCAGTTGCAGACAGGAGGACTCAAGGCAGGAGGAGCTCTCAGAAGCTGCTGGTGCTGGGTGAACAGCATGAACTGGAGACACTTGGTTCTTCTGTTCACTAGTTAGGTTGTTTTTTATTTGAATGCATTACAGGAAAATGTGCCAGTTCAACTGTTTCCATGGAGTGTCACACAAGTCAGAAAAGAGAGGGATTACAGTAAATAAATGTGTCCAAGAGCTTCTTCATCAAGTGTCAGACATGCAGAGCTGATGGATTGTTAATTTTTCCTTTGTCAAATGTAGGGCTGTTTTTATAAAATAATAGCCACTTGTTTGTATTGTAACAGAACATGGAACTCTGAACACTTTGATACTTAGCAAATCCCAGTGGCTTTTCTTTAATGAATGAAGAAGACATCACTCCTCTCAGGAAAGCTGAAGCATGATGTTCTCTCTGCTTGTGGAAACAAAAGAGCTTCCAGTGGAGCTGTTAAGAGCCCTCTTCCATTAAAAGAAAAAAATGTCGTGAGGCAATGTTGGCATCAATTAAGCTTTTGTCATGGTCCATCCTACAGTCAGTCACTTCTGACAAGGGACCAAGGGATAAAAAAATTTGAGTGAAAACATAATCCTAAACTTACAGACCTGAAAATGGGCTGTTTTAAGAAAATTGCATCTTGAAAAGATACGCAATTTCCAGTGCAGAATGGTTTGCCTGGATACAGCATATACCCGTTTTCAGTTCTACTTCTTATTCTAGTGCATGGCTACTAGAGAATCCTAGCCATCTGATGTGCTCTTAAGAGGGAAGAGGAATCCTGGTTTGAGAGAGAATGTTCTTAGTGTAGAAAGGACAGCAAATTCCAATATGGAGCAAATCTATGACATAAACTTTGTATTAAAATTCCATAATGTGAAGAAACTTCCTTGAGTAGTTAAAAAGATAATATAAACAGAACAATAATATATAGAGATCTCAGACTGACAGCACTTTGTAGGAGTTACTAATGCAGAAAGCAAAATATGAGTTCAGATAGTATTTTAAGGCCCTTTGATTTTCAGGGCAACTTAAAATTTCAGAAATACCACGCTTCCCAGCTTCCCTAATGATGTGAAAACCTTGCAGTCACCTATAGGAATTAACAGCAAAATTTGCTTGGTCGGCACATTTTCATGTGGGATCCTGTCTTTTCAGTTCAGTCCTGTGTTATCCAGGTCAGGAGTGCTTTTAATTTTGAGTAATGTGCCTTTAATGTCATCACACACCTGAGGTTTGAGCCGTGCAGTGATACTCAGAGGTGTGGGTTGTAGCTGTAGACTATCTAAAGAGATTAATTCCTTATGTTCTAAAGGTGTTAACTACAGCATTTCCATGTTTACTGCTCAGTTTCTTTCATCATTAGCAATGGGTGTTTGTGGGAAGCTTTACAGTGCCAGAAGCAGCTCCAGAAGCACCATATTTAGGATTTCACTGAACGTGGTTGATAAAACCTTGATCAAGAGTCAGTGTCAGCAGCTGACAGGCATTTTCTACAGAGGAAACAGCATTGTGGTACTGAATACAGTCCTGTTGTGATAGCTGTTTTTCCAGCTGATTTCAGCAGGCTCAGGAAAGGTCTGTGGTGTAGTGACCTGTACCATTCAGTGGCATCCTATTCAAAACGTCAGCATCTGTTTCAGACCTGGAAAAAAAAAAAAGTATTCTAATTACAGTTGCATAACTAATATAAAATACAAGATTTGTTGTTTAGAAATTCCACTTGGGAACAATGATACGACTTTTCAAAATTCAGTGGCTTGAAGAGAAAAAGGGGGTGGCACGTTCCTGTACTCAGAACTGATTTACCAGGTATGTGAATATAATTATGCAACTGCTCTGATTTTTGTAGACAGCATTAATGAAGATTGATGGATTCCACTGCATCTAACTGCTGTGCTCAGAGGTTGCTAAGATGGTTAGCTGACTGAAAGCCTAGCTGCTAGAGGGAAAAATTTCTTTTTTTTTTTTTTGTCTTTTGCTTTTCCACTCTTAAGTTCTCCTTGTTGGCAAGTGAAAAGACATTTTTCACAAAATCACTTGGTAAAAATTGCCCAAAATGTTTTTGTTTTTTTTTACACATGCAGATATGTTCACTGTAGCTGGCCATCCTTCAGCTCTGTCAGTGCACCAATTACTGCACTGTTTCTTATGTTTTTCTAAATCAGAGTATTAAGTTGTTTTTTTCCTCCCTCTCTTCCTCTTTATGGTACAGAAAGACCTTCACAAAATGTGGTAATTTAACAGAGTGCTATGCCTGGAGCTCTGAAAAGATTTTTCAGCTCTGATTTCTGAAGTATGCACATATTAATTTAAATGTGTGTGTGCTGCACTTCCAGCTATGTCAGCAGAACACAGAAAAAAAAGGTGAATTCATTTAGAAATAGGCTTCTTTTTTTTTGTGTCTAACTTCTGTGCTAGCTTAGTGGTTGGGTACTGGACTGGGATGTGGGAGACACGGCTCCTGCTTCCCATGCTGCTCATCTCAAAACGGCAACTGCAGTTCAAAAATTAAGAGTTATACTTGTTACTGTTCTAATTTGGTATTTTTCTCAAGGGTCTGTGAGTCCATAACATTAGGAGAGAAACATTTCCCCTGCAACACTTCAGTCACCTCAGCACTTTTTTTGTTTGCTTTTTAATTACAAAGTGGTTTCATATTCATGGTTCTAAATCATATGGTGAGGCAGAGCAGTTCTGCAGATTGACTCTCCTGCAGATGAACATTATTTCTCCTTTGGGTTTTAATTTGGTTCAGAGATTTTATTTATTTATTTATTTATTTATTTATTCCCTTTTTTAGAAACAATATTTTATTGACTAGCTTTCTCATTTCCCTGAAGAAGTGAATGCTTTTGCAAAGTAAAACTTTAATGCTTACTTCAAGGAGGTTTGAGTTGTTTGGGGGTTTTTTTGTTTGTTGTTTTGTGGGTTTTTTCCTTCCTTTTTTTCCCTTTTTTTTTAGGTTTATTGCAGGCTAGATGCTTAGAACATAAGGGTAAGAGGATGAACATACACATTACTCCTGTGAATATACACAACTTCCATGCTTGATTCTGTTTGGAAATAGAGTGATGAAACCTCTGTTGTATGTCTTGCATGAGGAGGCTAATATTACTTAATCTTTAAGATCTTTAAGAAATCCCCCATTTGTGGAAACCTTTTGCTGGTTGAAGATTCCTCTTAAGTCTGAAATCAGCTGGAACCTTCTCTCTGTCTTCATGAGTGTCAGAGACCAGCAATGCAGGGGGCAGGATTTATCACACTCTCAGCAAAAAGCAAGGGAAAGACAGCTGGAACCTGCTCAGAGACACCTGGAATTACTTTGTAGTATTAGACTCCTGCAGCCTTAGGCTGCAAAACTTGGAATGGCAGCTCTTGATGAAGGAAAGCTCTTGCTTTTACTGAAGTGCTGCAGGGTCTATAAAGGCCTGTTTTACCCCAAATAATGCTTAATTTGTACCGTCTGTGGCATTACTTGTCATTTGCTCATAAAAGACCACGTCCTGTTCCTTCAGTGCACTAGTGCAAACACAGAGTAAGTGGAGAAGTCACCTTGCTCATTTCACAGTGCAGTAATGCAGGTCTGAGTTACGTCTAGAGGGCTGGGGTTGCAAGGAGACTGCAGGTCACACAGGAAGATTAAGTTGTGCTTTTGGCTTCAGCGAACAGTGCAACGGGTAACAAAAAGTGGTAATAAAAAGAGAGCAAGTATATAAGAGAGCAAGTTTTATACTTTGCAGGATTGTGAGACTTTGCCTTGGTTTAGAGACTTGTGGAACACAGTCTGTGCCTTCAGTACCAGCTCACAAGTTGCTGCCTTCTTCAGACAGGTACTTTTGCACCCTGAATAAACTAGTTGCAGAAATAAATTGTATCAGCAGAGTGAAGCTTGAAAAATTACTACAAGGTAATGAAAAGAAAGCTCTGGGGAAAAAATGCCAATACTGATGATAGGCAAATGAGCAACATTTGGAAATAGCACTCCAACAGAATCCTGGATTACTGTTCTTTAATTTCTCATAATGATGGCAAACACTTAAACAGAGCACCCTGCCTTTTTATAATCAGGATTTTGTTGTGTTTGAAGGGCTTCTCAATTCAGAAGTGTGGGTAGAGACACGAGAGTGTATGGGAGCTTGTTTTCTTGGAGCTGGTCTTAAAAGCAAAACTGAAGCCTTGTGACTCTATTAAGTGTTTCTTTATTCTCATTTCCATTGCTCAGTAGTATATAAGTTCTATAGTTCTTTAAATAAGTAAGCCTCTGTACTGATTTTCTGAAATCTCATAAAACATACCACAATATTCTAATTCCTTTGTTTCTAATTGTTATTTTGCCCTTTCAGCTACCCCTGAGACTGAGCAAATATTACTGACAAAAAGTAACATTGTCTCAGGTTAAATTGGAAAGTCTCACCCCTCTCCTGCTTAACAGTCTTAACTGCTGGTAATTCATCAAGGAAAGATAAACCTCTGAGACCCCATCTGAGTTTGGAGATTCCAGCCTTTCTCTGTGTAAATGCTTCTTGGAGCATCATGCACTAATGAAAGGGAAACACCTGGGGAAGTGAAAGACTAGTAGGTTCCAGTTTCACTCTCCTGAAAATTTTGTGGTTTTCTCTGTTGCCAAGAATACTCTCTTTTCAAGATTATTCTTTGATTACAGATCTGATCATGCCTAAGGTCTGGCAGTGAAGGTTCTTCCCTAGGCTGCAGAAGGCTGTGTTTCCTAGTGAGGATCAGAGCTGAAGTGGTGCTGAGCTCCTGCAGGTTCTCCTGGCGTAGCCTCGGTGCCCGTCTGTTCACACCACATGGCCCAGCATTTGTTTTATGCTTCCTTGGCTAAATAAACTCCTGGGATTTACAGTCTGGCTTCAGAAAACGAGAATCATACGTGAGATACTGATTTGCACATTTTAGGTTTTAAAATACTGGGGTAGAGGATTTATTTGGTTACTGGCAAGTCCTTCTCGAGGTTCAGTGCATGCACAAAGCCCACAGTGCTGACTCCTTGAAAAGTTGTTCAGGTCTCTGTTACAGTAAGGATCATAGTAGCTCTTAAGGTGGTTGTTATCAGATGCAGTGCACTGGGAATCTAGGTTTCTTGCAGAGTGGACTAAATTGTGTCGCCACCACTGTAAATGTGCCTTCAGGGTGACAGACTCATAACTTTATGCAATAGAAAAATTTACTAATGCAAAAAAAATATATGACACAATGGCCACTCACCTGAGAAATGTATTTAGAGGTCTTTTACCTTGCTGCAAACTCTCAAGCTGGAAAAGGATGCAAGGCTTGGCTGTTAGTGAATGTCGTGACAGATTGGCTTTGAGTGTAACTAAGGTAGAATTAGGCCTCATAAATTGTTCAGGTTTTAGTCCTAAACAAAATCAGAATTCTAGAATAGATATACTGTCAAATAAGGAGGTCTGTTGCCTGCCAGTTTCTCATCAGAAATGGACAGCAACTGCTTTTAAGGGGGTTCTGGTCTCCAGTGTTGGAGAGCATTTTCCAAAACATGAGAGTAACATGTACTGGTCTCCTTAAGTCAAAATTCTGAAATCAGGATGCTGCTGACTGCAGGACTGAAAACTGAGGAAATCAACCTTATGCCCAGATCTTAGGGACTGATTTGGGTTTTGGCTCCTCAGTGACCATTTCTGGGAGGCAGGGATGACATGCATCTGTCACAGAGGGCAGATGGGCAAAGGGGCTTGTTTCCTTCCATACGTACAAAATCTAGGGGCAGACTGTTGCTTTGCTTGTTCAATCTGAAGGAAATAAGGAAAGATGAAGGGATGATAGCATGAGAGAAAGGGAGACAGGGAGGGAGGAACAGCCAGAAGAGAGGGAGAAAGTGTGTTTTCAAGTGAGACAGGAATAATGTTAATAGAAGGAATAAATATAAGATCCTTATATTGATGCAGAGAGTATTTAGAAAGACCAGGTTGTATGGCATATATGGAGTTCTTTGTTTTGGGTCTCTTTGTTATTGTTAAAGCCTGTCAGTTACAAAACAAATTCTCTAAGGAGAACTGTAACAGGAGTAGAACAAGCACAGAATTAAAACCTGGTCCCAGAGGTATACAGCCTCCATTTCTCTCATCAGGGAATAGCACAAGGCAATATACTATACTTGGGGAAGGGTGAGTTGTTTTCTCTATGTGCCATGATCAGGAACAGCTGTAAAAGGCAGTCTTTTTCACTGTTTTTTGAGGCAAAGGAGTAGGTTTACGAACTGCAGCCAGAAGAACCTCTCCGTTAGTCAGAACTACCTTCACAGAACAGCTTACCCTTTCAGAAAGCAATCCCAGGGTTTATTTGTATTTATTTTAACAGTCCTCCCTCTGCTTCCTGGAACTGAAGTGAAAAGGAATAATAAAATATTCATGCTAAATATAGACAGAAGGCACATTCACCAGCCCAGCTAAAGGTTTACTGAGTATGTGCTTATTATTGAGAACCCGTGAAGTCCTAAATATTTAAACCAAAAGAGATTAAGGGAAATGTGAAAAAATTGCTATTTGATGTTCACAGAAAATGTTGATACACAGATAACATACTTAAACCCTGAAGAGTACAGTGGGAGAAAAGGAGAGAGAGTGAGAAAAACTATGCTTGTATTATTAAGTTGAAGCTTGTTCAGTCTTTCAGGGTTTTTTTTGGTTGAGTTTGGGGTTGCTGGGGGTTTTTTGGCTAAATAATAAGGCTTGTACTTCTAGTGAATTTACAAAATGCTGAAAAGTTACTCTTTTTAAAACAAATGCTTCCAGGGGCCTGAGTTTCTTCTGCTTCTGTCTTCTTCCTTCTCATATTTTCTCTTACAAGCACATGCTGTCAGCTCAGGATAGTAAAGAGGGGTTTAAAAGTCAAAATAACTTTCTGTTGAAAAGTTCTAGTTTTGAAAAGGGTGCTTTTGCAGAGTTAAAATGTAATGACACTGTGTAATTGCAGTATGTTCTCTACTGTTTTATGTGATCTAATTTTAGGTGAGGTTTTCTAATGGCCCTCGGGAGGATGTTTCACAGTCTACAGTGTGCAGAACTAAGAAATATTCTGTTCTTGCAGCTGAAAGAAAGTGTAGTTGATGTGGGCTTGGGATTGACAGCCAGTGGTTTCTGTCACCTTTTTTTTTCACACTCAGTGTAGGAGGCAACAAATTATTTAAACAGCATCATTTAGCTCCTTACCTCAAGGAACACAGGTCAGTGTTTTCAGCTTGAGAAGTCACTTTGTTATAGACCAGTGAAGGCCATGATACTGACATACTCATTTCTGTATGCTTTTACTTCTTTTGGCTTAGAAAATAACACTTGTAAAACCATATTAAGCCTAAGAGCTTGTGCTGCTTTTAGCATCATCATTTTCTCTTCATACCATAGGTTTGTTAGTCTATCTCTAAACAAAATATAATTTTATAAGATTGTCTGGGTAATGAGGCTTGTTTCCCATCTTCTGTTCTACTGCAGTATCATACCAGCAAGTCAGACTGACACTCCCCCCACACCTCTGCTCCCATTTAGACCTTTGTGATTATCAGGATAACTGGAGGACAGCAGGTTTTGTTAGCCAGATGCCTAACTCACTTTTGGTAAACATGGAAGAGAGAATGAAGGCATTTTTATTTGTATGGGATAAACAATGTAATAGTTATTTTTCACTCCAGTGGTTTTAAATCAGCTGGGCAGGCTGTTTGTGGCAGCTGATATCCTGAGCTGGCTTCTGCCATGTCTCAAAACAAAATGTCATTTGTGAAAGTAGTGTTAAGCAGCCATTCTTCTCTGCATGCACCAGCACTGGACTTGTGTGTGAGGCTGGTCAAAACAGCTGAAATCCAACAAAAACATTTCTGATTCAACTGCTGTGTCTAAGAAACAAAAAGCCTTCCTGTGTTGCATCCACTGAAAGACAGGCAGAGATCTATTACCACCTGGAAGAAAATGTGTTTCCATTCTTCTTCTTGCCACCAAGGACCATGTATGTGACATCTTGTGTAGATGGTAAGGTTATACAAAATGGGTTTGCAGAATTATACTTCATCCCTGTCTTTAGCTTTTGCTCCCAGGGTCCAGTGGTTCCACAATCCCTGCCTCTCTCTTGCTTTTTACTAGAGCCATGTGCAGTATTTCAACAAGAGGCTTTATGGTAGGAAGATATGATTCCAAAAGCTCAAAAAATATAAGATAAATCAAAGTGTTAAATTAAAAGTAATAATTTTCAGGTAAATATTGTAAATTTTTAGCATCCTTCTCATTATTGTAGAATGCCTGTGTATAGTTAGTCATCTCTTGCCTAAAGGTGCATCCAGCTTGATTTGTCCCATCTTAAGAGTTCTAAAATATTTCGAGTTATGGGTAGTAATCTGGTTTCATGACTTAGGAGCAAAATCAGGAACAACAGCAACTAAAGGAAAAATTGGTGTGGAAAATGCATTGGAGAAGACATTTAAATCAAAGACAAAAATCACTGAGGTGACAAGTTAAAATATCGGGGGAAAAGATAAAAGGTCCTGGATACTATAAAACCCTATCACACCACTTATTGAAATATTCAGTGACTAGTAACTGCAGGAATAATTTTTAAAAGTTGAAAAGGAAGAACCATTTCAGACAAGTCTATTTTAAAATTATTTTTAAATTAATCAGATAGTGGGTTCTTCTTTTACTCTGCAGTTTATGTGGGGTACAGGAATATGCCTTCTATGCAAACCCAAGAGTTTATTTTCTAACCTGTGTCTTAGCAGTTTAGTCACCATGTTCCAGTTGTTATTACTCTGGTTTAAATTATATCAGCAGTCCAAGTAACCTGGTTTTATAACTTAGTTCCCTTTCATAGCTCACGTAAAACTATTACATACACTCTTCCAGCACCTGCCCCTTTTCCTGTGCTGTACTGGCCCTTTCTGTGCTGTACTGCCCTGGCAACTCTAGTTTAAAGCCCTCCTCACCAGACTGGCAAGCCTGTTGCCAAAGATATTTGCCCCTTTTCCTGAAAGATGAACCCCACCAACCCCTAGGAGACCAGGTTTCTCAAAGCAAGTCCCACGATCTAGGAAGTGAAAGCCCTGGCTGTCACACCACTCCTGTAAACATTTATTGATTTTCCCAATGCAATTTGCCCTTTCAAGCCCATTCCCTTTGACTAGGAGGATCAACAAAAAGTCTGTCTGTGCTGCTGAGTCCATCACTGCTGCTCCCAGGGCTCTGTGATCCTTCTTCATGGTCTTCAGATTGCTCCTTGCTGTATCACTGGAACCCACACGAAGCAGCAGGAGTTAATAATAGTCAGTGGGATGTACAAGTTTGGGTAGTCCTTCAGTGATGTCCCTTAGGCATGAAGGTTTCTCACCTAACCCTGCCCTGTGCAGGAGGCCCAGGCACTTCCCTCAGCCTGTGGTCTGTGTAGCTACATCTCCTTCCAACAACTCTGACTGGAGGAGTGTTGTGGAGTCTCCTTCTCTGGAGACTTTCAAGACCTGTCTGGACGTGTTCCTGTGTGACCTGCCCTGGGTGTTCCTGCTGCAGCAGGGGATTGGACTGATGATCTTTACAGGTCCCTTCTGACCCCTGTGATTTTATGATTCTCCAATTTTCCTATCTCCTGTAAAACCTTGCCTGATGATACAGACCATGCTAGTTTAACAGTGGAATTAAATTTTATTCCTCTGAAAGCCATGTCTTGATAAAAAGCAAATGTGAAATCTCACCCAGCTGAAGTCAGCAGCAGCCACTGACAGCATCCACGCTGCCCCAGTACTGATGCAGAAGTCATGGAACTCCTTCTTACCACAGCTTCAGGTTTTCTGGTTTTATGTAAGTCCTGCTGTGTTCACAAATCAGCACTCAAAGAGACACATAATCTGAAAAAGTAGTATCAGGTATTTGTTTTGGACAGTGGTTTGCAGATGGCTTTGGGGTTATTCTGCACTGTAGTTTATGTGGATACTGCCATGGTGAAAACAGTATGCAGGAAGAGTTGGCAGCCCCTTCGTCATTCTTATATATTATATGTATTAAATCTGGTATCTCACACAACTTTTCTTTCTTAGATTCCATCCTGCTACTTGTTATCAGCAGCACACTAAGTACTTCAGTGCATTTGTTAGAGGAGACATAATATTCTGCATCTTGGGGCTCCAGTATCTTCTTTGCAAATGGGTCCCAAAATGAAAAGATCCTTTTGAAAGTGACTCTCAGGAGAACAAAGCTGTAAAGTAATTTATGCTTCCAAAACACTTGAAAAGCCCTATTCTACGTTCCTCATTGTTTGAGGAAGCTAGTAGTGTTTAGCTGCCACAGTCATTCTCTTATGAGCAAATACCTCCTGTTGTGATAATTGTTGTATTACTTATCTTGGGACTCTTTTATGCCAATCATTATTATTGTGAGCTTTGCTCCACGGGACCAAACTCATTACAGTGGATCTTCTCCTCCCCACTGTCATCCATCTCTCTGTCAATCTCCTGCTGATTATTTTCCTTCGTGCCAAGATGTGCAGGGAGGTGGGGTTTGGAGACATTCCGGTTTTGTCAGTAGGAGCAGGTAAAAATGTTTAGCTACTGCATGCAAGGAGGAGTCCTCTGGGTCCAATTCATATTTGTCAGCACTGAGAGGTTGGTTGCAGACTCCTTAATACCAGGTCAGTGTGCTGTGGATTGCCAAGCAGCAGTAAATTCATCTTGGTGAGGTGGTGGGCCTCTGGCTGTGATTCTGCTGGATCTGCTGAATGCACTACCTGGCTTTTCTATGGATTTTTGGCAGCTGTAAGAGGACAGGCAATACTTGATTCAAAACACAGCCTGCAGATGTAGTTAAGCAGCCATCTTCCTTTTAATAATTCTCAATTACAGTAGTGCTTAGTGCTTGGGCTCTGGTACCTGTGATCCAAGGATCTGGGAGACTGAAAGCTGAATTTTTTGTTAAACTAAGACACAGTATTAGCAACTGCTGAACTCCTATTTATTAAATTTTTTTCCCTGCCTTCAGTAGGTGTACAGTTAGCTCAGCAGTGCTTTGAAAAATCCAGCCCTGGCCATTTTTATGGCAGCTGTGCTCCCTGCAGAGATCATTCATGCATCTGACTGCCAGAGGAGCCAGAGCTTCTCCCTGTGGATGTACCTGTCACTGGCAGTGGGGGGCAACCATTTGGTCTGTGTTTGGCCACTTCAAAGTGATGGGCAGCTGAGACCACCTGGGTGTCAGAGACCCTTGTGTGCCTGATGACAGAGGTTGGATGTCTTTTGCAACACTTCCTGCGGAGAAATGGACACAGGCTAATGCAGCTTTTTGTTTGTGAGGAATCAGGGTCAGTCTGGTCGTTGGCCAAGATGTCAGCCATCACACAGATGTTGGTTGTTCCTTCTCCACATATTAGGCCAAGTCGATGCATAATGGTGGCTTTTAAACTCCTTTATGGCCATGCTGTGTGATTGATGCCTAGACTTACTGACAGGAAGGTACAACATAGAATCGTATAATGGTTTGTTTCAGAAGGGACCCTAAAGATCATTTAGTTCCAGTGCCCCTGCATGGGCAGGGACACCTCCCACTAGACCAGGCTGCTCAAAGCCCCATCCAGTCTGGCCTTGGACATCTCATGGATCTATGGGAAGCTCCAAGAAGAAACTTGCAGCACTTATGATCCCACCATCTATTGAATAATCATGATGGACTTGTGTATGGATAATTGACATATGACACTGGTAGCTAAAAACAGGAGCCTGCATTTATGAAATACTGGCTTAAACTTAAGAAGAAATAGTAAAGGAGACTTACTGCAGGTCCTAAGGTGCCCCTTTGTACCCATTGCTAGTGACAAGACACAGACTGAAGTAGTTTCTTTAGTTTTAAGTTGGGCCAGCAATAAATTCCTGATTCTTGATGAAAGGTGTATTTCATTGGTCCACATAGTTGACATGAGTTCAAGACAGTGGAGAAAGCAGACATGCCATTCTGGGGGCCTTCATGGCATGCTGGAGCATCAGTGAGGACCATGTGTGCCTGCAGACCTGACAGGTGTGTCAATGCAGTAACTGATTTTTTGAAAACTTAGATGATAAAGGATCACAGGAATAAAACAGAGAAGGGAAAAGGTGGTCTTTGCCTCTTTGTCTTAATCTAGCTGGAACTCAGCCTAGGTAAATTTGGGTTTAATTGGGTAGCTAGACTATGCAGTGTGAGCTGACAGAGTCTGATGAAAACAGGTGAGGGTCTGAGCAAGGTGGAGCCATGGAGAAGCTGATACTGATTTAGAATGTTCTGATCATAGCCCTGGGTAAGCAGAGGTCTTTGTCCCTGCATTTCTCCCTCAGTGTAGTTGGGTCCCATATTTTATTTTTGTTTTTACTTTGAGCTGGCTTTTCTGCAAAGTACAAAAAAGCCAAAAAACACCCATATGAGAAAGGCAGGAAACTAGTTTTACATCGTTTTACTGTTGTGATAGTTAAAGAGTGGGAGTGGAAAATGTTAATGGTCACTTCCTTGCTTTTCATAGGAAAAGACAACCCATGTAGGGATGTGGGTTATACAGTGGTGTGGTGACTCTTGGAATGCAGGTTCTTGCAGGACCGTCCTGGGTGCTGACCAAGAGTTTGCAAAACTGGAAGAAAAAGCACAGCCAAAATGGTAATGTGAAGAAATCAGATGTGTGGCAAAATGCTGGTGAAGAGGCAGGACGAGGAGCTTTCTTATCTGAAGGACAGAAAACAAGACTGAGAAAGTGAGACAGACTGTGTAAATTGGGAGAGAGTAAAGCTTGAGAACAGATCTGCAGTGAAATAATGACTTAAAAATGCTGTGCAGTACCAAAAAAGCCAGTAAGAAAGTATTGGAAGAGGATGTGGAGAGAACAGGCAATTAGTGTTGAAAACCAGGGGCTGAGCACCTGCCCATCCCCTGCCATGGGCAAACAGACACACATGCCTTGTGCCACAGCTATAAAAAAGGCTCCAGCAGCAGCTTAAATAATTATGCCAAAGATGCAAATCATGAAAGAAAAGGGTGCAGACTTAGGAGACTGCAGAGCTGTGGTGAAAGAAAGTGCAGCAATGGGGCAATGCACCTTCCAGGAGGGGCTGTGGGGTGGGCAGAGACCTGTGGTCGGACCTAGGTCTACCCCATCCTTCCTCAGGTGGGTGGAGGGCCTCAAATGCCAGTGCTTCTGTTTAACAGAGGTACTGGAAATCTTCAAGGTGAATTTCAGAGCACCTTTTGCTGATGTAAAGTGAGAAGGCTGAAGAATGAGGGAAGAAAGAGAAATATCCATCCATAGACATTAAGTTGTTAGGAAACTAGTGAGCTGATCCCAGAACTTTACACAAGCTTGGCTGCAAAATTAGGCCCTTTAAATAAAAATACAGTCTTAAGAAAATCTTCTTAATGCTTTGTATGAGGGAGCAGAGCAGGTATGCCAGAAGTCCTTTGTAGTTGGTTCTTGCAAGGGATGAAGGTAAAGGTGATGCTTATAAATGTGGTGGGCAGATAAAAATCCTCCTAAGATTTATCTTGCTGCCAGGTTTGCAGGAGGGGATGTCTGTGTGCTCCTTGTACATCTCTGGCAGCTCCACTGCCAGCATGAATACCAGAATATAAAAGGAGCAAGAGGTTGTGCCTCTGGATCTCATTACCAAAGGCTACAGCATGGTAAGGCAGTTGCTAGTGTATTTTAATACTACTTTAGTTTGCAGTCAAAACTCATAGACCTTCACTTGCTTGTCCATGAGGGGACAAAATTAATGCATTTCTTCCTGTGTGGGGCCCATGGGCTTGTGCCTATTACATGCCTCTTATTTACTATCAGCTCACCATGGTTTTGGGTTGACATTTTCAGTGCCGCATTCATCCCCTGAGAAAAAAAAAAAAGGAAATAAATGGGAACATACTGCTGAGCCAGTTTTCCTCCCCACAGCCTGTCTAGCAAAGCTATACTCGGCTCATTCCTGTGCTCATCTGAGTATTCCTG
>NW_009953643.1:59141-75449 GCF_000747805.2 Chaetura pelagica | reverse complement strand
TCCTGCTGTTTTATCTTTGCACTATGGCCTGTGTGAACACACTCCAAAAGTGTTGGCTTCCTAAGTTGTCACAGAAGGTAAGAGGGAGGAGAGGGATGTGGAAGTGTCCTTGGAAAGTCCCTCTGAAGCCTGAGACTGGCCCTTTGCACAAGCCTCTTCCTTCAAATAAAGGAGAAGGAAATGCCTTTGTTTGCTCAGCAAGGAGAGGTGTGAAAGGGCCACTCATTTTTACTCAGTCCAGTTGTCAGTCAGAGCATCCCATGGATGTTTTGTTGGTTGTGCCCTTGGGAAGGAGCAGGGAGCAGATGTGTGGCAGTGCATGGCAGAAGTGAGTGCTGGGACTGGCAGCACTAGAGCTGTGCAAGCTGCTCAGGACATCAAGGAGATCCTCCATGGCCAGTTCAGGTGACACTGCAACTGCTCAGGTCCTCCTGCAAGTAAAAAGGGAAAACTCAAGGATTGTGCTGAAACGTGAGGATCATTGCTTGCTTGTGCTCTGGCTCAGCAGGGGTGGCTTACAACCAGGCCATGCAGCATGCATTTTTGAAATAAGTTTTTAATATTAGGATTCACAAAATTATTTCTGTGCATAGTTGCGAAACTCTTATTACAAATAGACAATTAGTACTTTTTATTCTTGCTGTTCCACAAGCAACCGGTAGTTTTTTTTAAAGGTCAATAGATTTTAGTAGGATCCTTGACTAAGAATGTTTTCAAAATTAAAAAAAGAATAAACACTACAGGTTTTCTGGAGTGAAGTGCAATTTTTTGTGTGAATGAGAAAAGCTTCTTTGGACATTTATTTGGACATTTATTTCCTTATATTTCAGTGAATTAATTAATTAATTGTCATTAATATTAAACTATCTAATGCAAAACAGTGAGAAACTTGGGAAAGAAGTGTATCCTAGAATCTATTCCATTGAAAGCCCTTTGTTAGAGTAGATAAAATTTTCAGTCTTGTGGTTTCCCATCAAAAGCAGATCTTGTCTGTTTTCCTCTCTCCCAGACCAGTTTTTCCATAGGTCATCCAATTTTCCTCTCCTCTGCACTTTTGCATTGTTACCCTCTATATTTCACCACCTGGTGTTTCAAAACTTGGGGTTTCTGGGGTTTTTTCTTCCTTCTCTTAAATGTCTTCCTTCTTCCCCACCAGTTAACTGTGGTAAGAGCCTAAGGAGAAGGCTGTTCTGATTTTTGCAGTTGAAACTGTCCAGAGTTTCCTCAGTGTCTGTAAGAACTTTGCATGGAGAGGCACCAAGTGCAATGGAATTGACTTCAAAGAGTGAAATTCAGTCACAAACCCTTCATGATAGCATCCCAAGTATCAGGGAGGTCATACCTTCATATTTGGTTTCCAGCCTGAGCCTTTTAAGACTTGTTAGCCGTAAATAAAAATGGGTCTTGGCTATTTGTAGGTTTTGCAAATGAGACAGTGAAATTAGAACTGTATATGAACTTCTAAGACAGGTGATTTAGCATGGAGTTGAACAGAGTACCCATGTCCCAAGCCCATGATTAATTAATTAAATCAGTTGCAGTTCTGGATCTTGATTATGTTACTTTTGCAATTATAGACCACTATATTTTCATTATAGTAATCATATTACTAATCTCTGGAAATCAGAGGCCTTTATGTCTATCAACTATTAATTTTTTGCTGTCCAGTGTATTGCCATAAATGTCCTTAAACATACACGGACTTTTAACAAGTTACAAGTAAAAAAAAAAAATGACAGTTGCTTCTTGCATTTCTCCAGAGAAGCTGACAAGGCAAATTAATTAGTCAAAACTTAAGGTGACTTGCCTTCAGGTCGATGGGTAAAGGCCAGAAATTGTATTTTTCTTTTGCAGCACAAGGATAATGCACAACTTCATTTAGTTTTGCTTTAAGATTTGAAGGGATAGAATGACAATCAGCTTTATTGAGTTAAATGCAGGTTAGGAGTAGGATTAGCCTTCTTAATTGTACAGGTTAAGTCAGTGGTTTGGTGGGGCTTTTTTTCAGAGACTAATTGTTTCTTTTTTTCCTAATGAATCTCTGTCAAATTCCTTCTTCATGCACTGTTAAGCCTTTTTCAAGAAAGAGAGAAGCACGATCAACTATAGCAGATTAAACTTTTTATTCATGTGGTCAGAGTAACCCTGAGCAACAGTGAACATTTTCACAAGGAATTCAGTGCCTTGGCAAATGGAACAGATGAAGCATGATGACACTTTCAGACCTGCAAGACAAGGAAAGGTTTGCAAGTGTGAGGTAGCTCAAAATAGGCTTCGGGCCATTTTGTTTCTCTTCCTGGGTGTTGACCTGCATATACCTGCTATTTACACCATTATGTTTTGGGTTCTACTTGTGCAACATCTGTGGAATTCTGGCCAAGTAGCATCAATGTACGTTTTGTCACTAGCAGCCATGGCATTGGGATTTCCCTTGCCTCCCTGCAGTGGGAAGTTGTTATGAGCCCTCTGCCATCCTGGCATAACCCTTGAACTTTCTTGAAGATAGAAGTGGTGCAGATCCCTTATCAGTCTGTGTGTCTGTAGATTTTATACTATATACTGCTTATCTCTTAGACGTAGCATGATTCTCCACATGAACCTACTAGCAAGGGAGAACATCCCTATCAGAATTCTTAAAATCTCTGGCCTCACTTTCTTCAGTGCATCAAACCCCACTTTTCTACCACAGATTCAGCAACACATTTTTGAGAGATATTATTTGTTTAGAAATCCAGACAGGTATTCATGCAGTGTTCTTCATAACAAGGTGTGTTTTGTACCAAGGATCATCATTTCAGATATTCTGTGAACTGTATTACCTTGGTATCACTGTTTGACATGAAGTGGTTTGCTAGTATAAGAGCAGAAATGTTAAAACGTGATCTCTGCTGGCACAAAGACATCAGAACTCTCTTCAGAGAAAATGATTGTCTGGCTTAATACTCAAATGCTGCAAGATTGTTTATTATGATGGTGAGCTGGTGGGTGTATATTGTGTCTTGGCAGTGGGTTTTTGTAGTTTCACTCCCTGTTGTTCATGGTATGTAATTAGTTTCTTGTCATTGAGTCTGTGAAGTAACACTTGAAGCACTTTAACTGGCAGACCTGTTTCACTGAATGGCCATAACTGAAACAGAAACCAGGCATCTATGCTGTTGGGAATGTTTATAATCAGTTTTATTCTATGGTGAGAACTAGATCCAGTAAGCTAAAACTCCTGCTTCATCTGTTCAGCTCCTCTTTTCAGTGTTCTGAGCAAGTAGGAAGTCATGCTGGTGACACAGGAGTGTTCTGGGAGACAGTCACCAGCCAAGCCTTGGAACCTGGAACATAGACTTGTCATGGTCAGCTACTAAACAATTTCTCAGTTTACAACTAAAAACCAAGCATGACTCAAGCATGTTAGCCAGGGTTTGGGCATAGAGTGTCATAAGCCTGGCAGCACATTACTGGTCTGGTGGCCATGGAGTTGGTGCCTTTTTGCCTCTCAGGTCATGATGGATGGGCTGAAGGGTTCTTTGATGATGGGGAGACAGAGGTGAGTGTTGCCCAAGCTCTGTTGTGTGTATGCACTTTTCCACAGATCAAGGGCGACCTGATCCGAAGGATAGTTTTCCCATTTCTAGGTCAAAACTGGTGTGTTCTGCTCATTCAGTCAGGAAACTGAGTGCCTGTTTGGTACCTTCTAATTGTTTCAGAAGTGCTGTTTTTGTGGTTTTAGTGGGTTTATGCAGTAACAGCAGACAGTCTGCAGAGAAACCAAATCATAGCAGGTCTTTATGCCACAATGTCGTTTGTACTTTCCCTCACACAATTTGGCTG
The DNA here is from genome assembly GCF_000747805.2 of Chaetura pelagica. Lineage (NCBI taxonomy): Eukaryota > Metazoa > Chordata > Aves > Apodiformes > Apodidae > Chaetura > Chaetura pelagica. The sequence goes on along the minus strand of NW_009953643.1, from coordinate 71,627 downwards.
TTGGAGTGATTCACTCAGTGTTTCTGATCACTTTGTAAACACTGAAAACATCTGTACTTCAGCCAAGAGAAATTTAAATAGCCATGACTTCTGTTTGCAAGAAAATCTTAACCTTTGGTTCCTTGTAGGCATTGATTAGGTTTATGTGGAAAAGCTTTGGGAAAGACCTTTTAACCCTCTGCTCTCCTGTTGCAACCTGTTCAAAGTGGCATGCATGTTCATGCCAGGGTTGCACGGGGGTAGTGAGGTGCCTTTGGACATGCCAGGGGTGAAGCTGCAGAGAGGGGATTTGAGGCTGCCACATCTGGCGTGTGTTTGATCAGTGCTTGTGCAGAGCTCTGGTGTTCATTCTGTTGTGGTTGCAGTAGGAAAACATGGTTTGGTTTCAGTTGCAAGCTAAGGGAAACCTGTATTAATTAAATGAACAATGAGAACTGCGGAGTTCTAATGTGGCAATTAGCAACTACAGTTCAAGTGTAGACATTCAAGTGGATGGAGCACTTGACAGGAATCTGAGAATAATATGTCTTTCTTCAGCCTAGACATTGAGTCATTGTGTGATGTCTGACTTAATTGCTTCAACTCCTGGCTGTGTTTCCCCCACAGGAAATAGAGGACTTGCTTTAGAATGAGACCTGTAAGAACTGGTGTAATAAATGATGGTTAGAGTGAGACAGTTTAAAGCCAATTGCCAACAGAGGGGTGCAAATTGTTAATGCAAGGTTAAACTAATTGTAAATGGATAGATGCTCACATTTTAGCTTTTGTATTGTTACAGTAATACCACAGTTCTGTCCCTACTAATCCAGCATTTTCATTTAGTTTTGAGAAAGAACATGAGCTGCTGCTCAAAAGATCATGAACCTGTCTAGATGAAGAAGGTTGGGAAATCCAATCAATTTTTTTGTGTTTTTTTCACCTCCTGGTACAAAAAAGCCGCAGTGGTTGCCCTCCCCACCTCTGCTCTGAGCAGCTGAGGTGTTTCTGCAGTAAACCATGTCTACATGTGCCCATGGCCATGCTGCTCTCTTGGTCTGTGCAGCAGATCCTTCATTTCAGGCTGGCGACCACTGAGCTACTGGCAAAAGAAGCATGCATTGGTATGGATTAAATGAAACATAGGTTAAAAACTGTGATAAACAAAGCTTGTTGGCTTTTTTGGGTTGTTGATTTTAGTATTTTCCACAGGTGCCCCACATATAAACTGTAGCAGTACATAAACCCATCATTTTAATCTTCTCTTCTCACCTATGCAAGTCATAGCTTAAAAAACATCACTGTGTCCTGAGGAACAGACCAGCAATTAATTGGTTTGAGCACTGATTCAGTGCAACAGTCAGTTGCAGTGTGTCTTCTTGCAGGAGCTTAAATTACAAAGGCCCAGCAAATGCTGTCTTGTCCTAGATATGTCCTTTTTGCTGTCTGCCACATGCGCACATAAAAAGCTTTAGAACATACCTGAATATGGCTTTTAGAAATTCAGCTGGTTAGTAACCTTTTTTTTAGAACATTCTTCTATCCTCCACTCTTTGAGTCTCATTTTTATTTTTTTCCCCTGAATGGATCCCTGCGGCAGGAAAATCTCTTCAGCTTGAATGCTTTCTTCTGTGCTGTCCTTTTCAGTTAATTTTCTATTCACTTATGTATATTCTGTGTCTCTGCTTGTTCTCCCAGGAGATGTCAGACAATAACCTCCTATGCTGTAGATCAGGGGCTTTCTGAAAATGCATATGGGATAAATTGAGGAAGTTGAGAACTTAACTAATGCTAATTAATTAATAAATATTACATTATACAATTACATACATTGTTTAAAAAGTAGAAGCATCTTAAAATACCAGAGCTTCAGAATATTAATATTCCCTCTACAGTTGTCCCTAATTAGTTGGAATACATTTGACCAACTCAGCTCTCATCCAGGCCTCACATACCAGGCCTCAAAAGGTCACTAGTGGGACCTCAAAAGCCTCTCATGTTTTTTACTGACATGACTTCCTTAACAATTGAGTCCAATTAATAAAACTAAAAGTACTGGAGAAGACAATACCAGGTGCTGCTATACAGCAGTTATTTCCCATTGCTTTCAGCAGAGGCTCTGTACTCTGAAAACTGGCTCAGTGCGAAGAGGTCTGCATGGATTATACAACAGGGCTGTCATTAAACACTTGTTTTACATCTTTTGGGCAGAAGTGAGTTGTCTCTGGCTGGTCTGCAGACTGGAGCATCTAGGGATTGCTGTAATCCGTGTTTTGCTGTCTGTGTCCCCAGGGGACTGACTGCCAGCTGGAGAGAGTGATCGTGCTCCCTCCAAGTTGCCTCTGTTCCTCCCCTTTCCCCTTCTGTGAGTGAGCTGATGAAAAGACCTGCTATGACAAGCACAGGCTAGCTGTGAGTTTTCCCGCAATGTGGGAATTAACTGGTCTGATCAGGCAACTATTTGGTCTCTGCTTATGTCTGACACAAATGTGTCATCATGTAGGAGCAAAGCTGACATGTAAAATTCTTTCCCATAGGCAATGAAGTTTTTTAAACCAATGGTGCAGAATCAGCTTAAAAGAATAGACACAGTATATGTACTAATGACATCAGGAGTCCCCTAGCACTAAATTAGGCAGCTTTATATGACTGCTAAGAGCCCTCAGTTTCCTTTGTAGTCTCTGCAGTTGCTTTTCAGTCATCTGTTGAGAACACTTTAAATTCTTAGGTTGTCTTGCAGCCCTCTGCTTTGGTTAGGGACACACCAGCCACAGCTGTTGAAAGTAAAGGCACAGCTTGAAGTTGCAGGACAGTGTTAGGGAATATCTTGGTTGTTGCTAAGCTTCGCCTAGTAAAGCATTCTGGAAGGTGCTGAGGTATTAACATCTTTGCACTAAGCCATTTGAAAAACAGGATTTGCAAAAAAAGATGCTGACAGTGTATCTTCAGGATACAAAAAGAGTTTAGTGGAATGATTCTCTGTAAGCTGCTCTAACTCTTTAACCTACTATTCTACCAGTTACCATGTGTTTGCCAAATTAAAGGGAGAGCCACGTGGCAGAAGAGCTGGCAATGTGACAAGTATTGTTAAAAAACTATTGGGAATTTTTTCCACAGCCCAAATCAGTCTGTATTACCTTGCCCTTTTTAAAAAAATAAATGACAGTAACCACTGAGATAAATCCTGTTTTATTTCCCAAGCAAAGTTGAATATATGGCAAAACAAGCATATTGAAAATCCAGGATATTTGTATTTTAGGGATGCTGTGTAAGATGAGTGTGCCTGAAGTGTGACACAGATGACATTTCCTGAGTATTTTGTTTGACCTGGAGCTGCATTTTTCAATGGTTAGTAGTTCAGAAGCCATTCTGACATCATGCAGCTTCACTGGAGTCCCTGGAACTGTGCTGTCCCTAGACCTGTATTACCAAAATGTCATATACATTGTGTATTGTACAGCTCTGGGTCAAACGATGAAGAGCTGAGTTAATACATTGAGTAGTTCATAGGCTGCAAGACAAGAGCCTGCATCATGATGCAGGTGGCAAGCACTGGCAGCTGATCCCAGCTCCTCAGTCAGGATTTGTAGCCTCTGCTGAACTCAGTGCTCTGATAATAGTATTTCTTCCAGTAACCCTGCTGAGAGCTGGTGGGAAAGCACTGACCCCCTTGTGAACCTCACAGGCTCCATATGCCAGTGCCTGAATTGCCACCCAGATGCCAGTGAGGTCAGAGAATCCAGGAGATGTTGTGCAAAGCATCCTCTGGAAAATACAGCTACTTTCACCTCCTTCCTCCCCTCTGGCCCTGGCCTCTGGAGATGCTTATGACTGGGGCAGAGTTTCTGTGTGAGTGATGGAGGGGATGAGGTTGGACCCACCCAAATCTGTGCTCTTGCTTCATGTGTTCCCATGAAAACTGATAGCAAAGAGTTTCCATTCTCTTCTGTGTCAGATGCTCTATGCAAGCACATCCCTGGCAGATCAGAGCTTCATGCTGCATTTCCAGCCCCCCTTCTCTGCTAGCCTAGTCCTCTCTTAAAATCATCTAAGCCAGGCTTAGTGCCTTGATATGTTGCCTTATGCTTGCAGGAAAGCACACGTATTCCCAGTAAAAATTCTCCCGTGTTTGCCTTCTTCTCTACTTTTTGTGCTGTAAGTAGATGAAGAGTCTTAGCACAGAGCATTCTAAGGTTATGCTAATTAGAACAGCCAGTAGCCTGAAGTACTGCAGGTAGGGTTTTGTGGGTTAATTTGCAAACTTGCAGCAAGCTAGAAAGGCTCTGCAGTAGGGGCCTGGTCCAGATTTGTTTGTTATGGTTTTTGTGGGCATTAGACATGCTGTTGTCTTGGGCAGGTCCTACCTCATGCAGATAAGTATTTTGATCCTGTATACAGTTAATGCACTAAAGTATGTAATTTAAAGTATAACTTCACAAGCCAATTACCAAAAGCTCTTTATTTAGAACAGACTGTAGTCAAGACAGTGGGCTGAAAATATGATTTTACACTGCTCTGAAATAAGCCTTTGTGTGGGAGTGGATTGTATATAAGGAAAACAGTTGTATTCCTTGTTGTTCTTTGCTCTGTAGATGATGTGTCTTGTAACCTGTGTCTGTCTCTTAGTTTTGTTCTCAAAGGGAATGCCTTCTCAGGTTATTTTGTATGACCACAATTAGACCCTAATGCTCTTTTCAATGTTCTGTATCCCTGGTCCAGAATGTCAGAGGTGCATGTTGTGAACCTTGTTGTGTTAAACATGGAGCTCACAAAAATGTGAATCACATTGAAATACTGCTGTCTTTTCTTTTTCAGGATAATAAAGTTTTGAGCAGTGCCTCCCCAAGAAGTGTGATGAGAAATGGCTTTAGGAAACAATACCCAGAGAAGTTATTCCATCATCCCCTGCTTCATCTTTGTTGAGGTGAGTGCAACATTCAGTTGCCAAGCCTACGTATAAGGCAGTTCTGTCCTGCAGGAATTAAATTGTTTGTTGGCCATTTTCTTTGCAAGGAAGAGTGCTTTCTTACTTGATAACTTGAATATCCATCTTCATACTCAGTGCCTGAAAACAATGTTGCATGAGTTAGACAGATCTTAGGTAAAGGAAGCAAGAGCAAAGAGATGCTGTGTTTTCAAGCCTTGCCTCAGCCTGATTTGCTGGTAGTCCTGTGGTATTGGGTAGAGAACAGGCAGTAGCTGCAGGAGTAGGTCAGCAGCAGGTGATTGCCCAGCTTCCCATTTTTTTCCCATTTTTCTTCAGACCTGTCTTGCTGTTGTACAAGCACTGGGTATTGTTTAAGGAAATGTCTGGTCTCTGTCACAGTTTGATGGTTCATTGGCTTAGGAAGCAATGCTCAGCTCTGATTTCAGTTCAGGCGGAACATAACGTTTTAGGGGAGGCATTGCTGTCCTCTAAGTGTGATGAAGGAGCTTGACCAGCACAAATGCTGTGAATTGACTAGCAGTGAGGTTGCAGGAGTGGTTGTTCCCTCAGTGGAGTATGGCTCCACAGCTTTGTTAAGGGTAGGGTTGTTTTTTAAATTGTCGTATTATTTTACTCTCTACAAGCTGCTATTTTGGTCGTGCTTCTTTTACTTAACACTACTATACTGACTGCATCATAATGCAAATCAATAAATCTTCAACTGGTACTTATAAAAACTGGAACAGTTTTCCTGACAAGGGAGGCAGCCCCAGGTTTCCGAGGAGGCTGATATTGATGCCCACTCTTCTGGTAACTTTTTTCCCACATGAAATCAGCAATGTAGCAGCAAGTATGTTAAGATGATTATGAGCAGGAAAAGAGATGGTCAGCAAATACTATCACAGGCCTGTTCCCCAGAACGTGCTGCCTGCCCACTGTCCTCTGTGGAATGTGGTCCTGTAATTAGAAGTGTGGAGATACTTGCTCTTAAGAAAAAAAATGCTGGGCTTTGATTGTCATGTCAGATGCCCTGCCAGTAGATGTTTGGTAACTGCCCAGCATGCAGTGTATGTTCAAAGAAGTCATGGTGACAGTGCTGAAGAACCAGTGTCACAAACATTTTGGACTCTTTTAATAGTTACACTTCGTTCTGTACAAATGTGGTTTAATTTCAGCAGTTATTCACATTTCCATATTTTTCCATTTTGTTTTCCTCACACTCAGCTAACTGGTAGCAGATTATGGAACCTGACCTGAAGATGAAGGACTCATTATAAAAAACTTAAGCTCTGTGCCTGACTCTATAAATTCCTTTTTATGTTTGAAATATCATCTTTTTTAATAATACAGGTGTAATAATGCAAGGTGTAATTTGTAGCAACGTAAATGTTAAATCAACATTTTCAGCCCCTAATTAGAAACACAATGTCACATTATTAGTAGATTTAAAGGCTAAATAGGGAATTATTAAACTGATTTTTAGCTACTTATCAAATCTGAGTCCCTCTCCCAAATAGTGCAGGCAGCTTTCTTGGTAGTTCTTTATTGCATTATAAGAGATATCATTACAGTCTGGCATTTGTCACCAAATGGCTACAAAGATTTGATATATTGTGTTTTGATAAACACACAAGTAATTAATTAGGACATACAGGAGACTTACTATTATCCTTTTCCCTGCCCAGTCTCACGTACATTTACTTCGTCACATACTTTTAATTTATGGTGGCATTTCTTGCCAAAACTCCTTGTGGAACATCTCCCATCTTCACCTTCTGGAACATGTGTGACAGAGTGCAGCCAGAAACGTCTGTCATGATGTATCAGTACCCATTCTTTTCCAACCACACTTTGCAGGGTTTGGCCCAAGGAGTGCTGTGTTAAACATCCTTCCACATGACATCCACATGTGTACTGGTTAAAGTTGGGACAGGTAAAATCACAACTGATGAAGGCTTGTGTTGTACACAGTGGCCCAATTTTCTGCAGGAGAGGGTGCATACACAGTTACTGCTGGGAAATTATTTGCACATTTCTAACCCCAGATACCTACCCAGAGCACTTCCTTAATCAATGACGTTTTCATAGGAAAGGCCAGCTCTTAAGACCTTTCAAAATCAATAGCTACTTGACCATTTGTTTCACAGGCAGCAGAACAGTGCAGTGTCTAGGTGTTTGGCTTCTCTGAGGCTTTACATTCACCGTTGGATTTTCTGAGCTGAGAAATACTGTGGAAAAGCAGTTCTGTCTAAGAACAAAATAGAAGTTACTGCTGCTCTTCAGACTCTCAAAACTCTCTAACTTGATGGTGTCCCTGCAACGTTCCCTAAAACACAAATATAGGTATATGTACTGATTTACTTAGGAGTTAGGCTTCCTTTTTACTTGCATTTGCATTGCTAAAAGCAACATCATTTAAGAATGTGACAGAACTTGTTTCTTATGGAGATTCTCTCCTGACAGACAGTCTATTCTGCTGTAGTGCACCTTGGCATTTGTCTAAAAGTCAGGGTGGGCAAAAGTCCCCTCTTGACTATGTTTGTCCTTAAGCTTTCCTCAAAAGTGTTGCTAGAAATGTCACCCAATCCATCAATAATATTTAAATTTACAGTCTGAAAACAAGCATTAAGAAAGTAAGAATTCTGTTTTGGTGTGGTTTGGTTTCCTCTTTCTTGGCGTGTTTATTCATGTTGTATTTTGCTTTGTCTTTATATTCTCCTTTTCATCTGATTCTCTCACTGTCACTTCCTTCAGTCTTCAGAAAGATGCTTGCTTTTCTACCTACAAGGACAAATCAGAAATTAAAATATACCTCTGCATCTCTCAGGGAACAGCTTTGCTTAAAGATAACAAATGAATATACCATGGAGCAATCATGAAAAGCATACTGAAAAGATATATTAGTCTGCTGTGGCAGAATCCCGTGTCTTGTCAGGATCTGTTGCTTTTTGTCATTTGAAGAACAGATTTTCCTGGCAGCTTCTATGTAAGTGAAAATAGTCGTTAGATTAAAATGCCTTTAGAGGGCATGATGGATTTAACAGCTTTTATGAGCCATTTGTACAGTAAAATACCATCAGTCAGCAAGCCATTCTCAGGGTTGTACAGCAACTTGGAATTTGCTTTAGCCAAGGGCAGCATTTCAGCATTTCAGGGCAGTCCTTGTATTAGATACTTTGGGAGCACTCAGCCTTACACAAATAAGTGTAACTCAGCTGCACTTGGTTGTATGTATCTGCCGTCTCAGGATCTCTCCCTTTCCTGTCACTCTCTTGTAACAGCAAGTCTTTAAGCTTGGGGAAACCTGTATGGGGCTGTTTTGAAAAAAGGTGCATTTTGTGGTCATTGGCGGTGCTGCATAAGTACTCCTGGTACATGCATGAGCATTTCAAAGTTCAGTGATGGTCTCTTCATTTGAAAATGTTGATTCTGCAGATGACTTGATGGGCAAATCCAAATAAATGAAAAGAAAAGATGCCCTTGGTTCCTTCTAATTTAATATCAAAGCAGTCAAAATAAATCTGTGCTCTGCTTCTTTTTTTTTTTTTTAAATAGTATTTCTGAACAGATGCCATTTTACCACAGCCTTTTTCTCCTAAGGATATTGCTTACTCTCAGCAATGGTTTGTTGATCATTTTAAAGTGTTAAGTGCTGGAAGGAGCAGTTTCCTGGCCTTGTGCCATTTGGAACCACACAGAACGTTAATGCCACCTGCTGAAAAGCTCATGGGATGTGCTCGAAGGAAGACACATACTACACTTGAGGCTTGGAGGTTTTAGTAACACTTGGAAATAGTGATAACATTCTTCATGTACAAAATAAAAAGTTAAACATCTGATACATTTTCCCTTTTGACAGCTAGAAGTTTAATTATTTTCTCCCCTTGTTTGTATAAATCTCATCTTGCATTTCTCGGGAAGGCTATCAGACCCAGTGTTACTCCACATTTCTAGGATCTTAAAGGAAAATTATAGTGCAAGCATCTGGTTTTGCAGAGGGTGGAGTCTTAATTTTACCAGGCAGAAGATAGCTGCCAGTTTCACAGGGTGTTCAGAAGACCTCTATTACTAGAGATACTTGAGGAACACATTTTGCTTTACTATTGCATGACTCTTTTGCCATAACAAGGGCAGCAGGCTGCATGTACCTGAGGAAAATAAATTAAGTGAATTACACTGTGTAATTCTGTATGCAGTGTGTATACGAGAGACAGAAAAACTGGGACATGCCATGTTGTCCCAGATACTGGAGCCAAAGCTAGAAAGCAAGACCTAAGTTACTTCAGAGAGTAGTTGCTGCTGTAGCAAACAGCTTAATGATCCACATCCCTAACGCAGGTCTCACCTACATGTTGCTTAAGGTCCCAATGTTACTGTGGATTTAAAACTGTTCTTACACCTAAGATAATTCTTCGTAAGTGATAATCTAAATTATCAACTTTCTTACTTTTCCCTCAAAGCCAGTAGAGAGTGAAATAGGCACACTGAGGGGAAAATGGTGCTCTTTAAAAATTGCCTCCTGGAAATATCTCTCTTCTCCAGGTCAGTAGCTACTGTCAGAGAAGCATAGGAAAGCAGGGTGTTTTCAGTCATTTCCTCAAATGTGCCAGATCTGATGTCAGGGAGGAACTGATGCTCATCACCAAATCACAAGCACTGAACCCACTTATTCTTCCTGCTGGGAAGAATCCTCTTTCAAATTTCTGCCTGCACGTCTACTGGTCATAAAATCAGCCTCTTCTCTTTTAAACTACATAAAACAGTGACAAAGACCTTTCTTAAATCAGGATGAATCCTGAAATAGGTTGTTAAACAAATTGCTGTTGTCAGCAAATGGCCTGGAATTCAAGCTCTGCTTTAAAAAATAAGATGATCTTGCAAAAAATGCAGGGGAGAAACCAAACATATTAAAAACATGAAACACTACAGAATCTGCATGGTTGGTTGGTAGTTTTGCATTGAGAATTTAATGTTGCATCAATGCCCCCTGCTGATAAGCCTACAAAGATCTACTTGGGATAAAGCTCAGTACTTAACAGTATTGTGGATCAATACTTTCCTGAAATAATAATAATGATAATTTTAAAAATCCAGCATATATCTCATTATAATTGGATTACACTTAAATAAATCACATTTCTTGTAAGTCTGCTCCATAACATGGTTATACTAGGGGGAGCTAAATTATAAGACTTTTCACAGCCTTTATTGTCTCTTCAAGCTAAAGAAAACATATCATTAGTGTTGATTTTACAGAGACTGTCTTGCATATGGCAACACAGGTATTGCCTGGTTCCAAAAGTGAGCCAAGGATTAATTTCCTCCCTCTTCAAGCCATGGGGTGTCCTGGTTTGAGTCAGGATGAAGGTATTTTTCCTTTTACTGATTTTTATTTTTTTTTTCAGTAAGCTTTCTTGTAACTAGTAGCAAAGTGTCCCAGTTTGGGCTGATAACAGCTTGAATGTTTTTCTAACGCTGGGACTCCAAGGTCATATCTTTGCTCTGCCAGCTCAGGCACTGCAGGAAGATCTATGACTCCTCTTCGGGATGCAAAAGTTGAGTCGGTACAGGGGAAGAGGCAGTGGGAGCAGCAACAGGCAGTAGAGAAGCAGCAGGAGCGGTGCCTCTGACAGGAGCAGCAGCAGCCACAGCAGCACTTGCTGCAGCAGAGGAGGAGGCAGCAGGAGGAGCAGTTTTGGGAAAGCCCCCGGTAACCACACTCACTGTGGAAGCAGCAGAGTCAGTCCCTGCTGCTCGGGAAGAGGCTGGAGCTGGCAGAGAAAGCCATTTGTCCTCCTCATAACCCTCCTCCTCAAGATCTAAGCTCTCCCAGGAATGACCATCCCAGCCTCTGGGATGTTACTAATTTTCGGACTTGTCTCACACCTCTAAAGTTAGTGGCTTTCAGCATCATTAATTCCACATAATACTGCAATCTGTTGCACCTAGTTGCATCACTACTGTGATGTCTTTCAGTTCTTGTTTTGATTGCAAACTTTGAAACGTTTCTGTTAGTTTCAAATGAGTAACTATTTTGAGAGCTAGTTCTTTCCGCTGCCCTGCAGCTGTTAAGCAAATTCCTAACATATTACATATTACACCTTTTCCCTTTGCATCCTTTAATAAGCCTCTCTTCTTACCTATTTTAGTTAAAATGTTCTGTCAGTTACACCAACTGGCTTCTGACCGAGCGTCCTTAGATTCAATCTGTATATTGTGCCTCTTAAGAAACTTGGTTAAGCCCCTAACTTGTTTTACAACATGGTCTGCCTTCGTGATCCTGAGGGGTCCCTCCCGGGCCCTGTAGAACCTTAAGGCATCCTGCTGACTATGCCAGTTGTCCCGAATGGGGAGAGATAGCAGACAAGACATACATGGTGATCAGGATCCTGTTCCTAGCAGTGGCTGGTTGTGTGATACTTGAAACACAGAAGCCTATAACTAATGTATTAGATGCTAGATTTCGAGGAGATGGTAAGAGCACCCTTAACAAGTCCTGAAGAGGATCCCAGGATTTTGTGCTGCTCGTTTTGGACAAGCTATAGTTATACAGTGCAGTTTTCCTGAAGCACCTTGGGATTTGGAGATGTGAGCACCTCCTGGTTTCGGCTTAGCCAGCGGCTTTGGGCTTCCAGTCAGGGGGAGGTTTGCAGCAAAGGCTGAGGATGACTCGGGCTGTGGCCCTGAGCACCCGCAGCAAAGCTGCCTCTCCTCTGGCTTCCCAAGTTCAGCCTGGCTTCTTGCGCAGGTGCCCTGGGAACCACCCCCTGCCCCTGCCCTCCCTCTCCCTGCAGCCCTGCAGGGCCAGGGGGAAGCAGAAGTGGGAGCTGTGATGTAGCAAGGCGGTGCTCCGCCATCCCAGTGACCGCCCTTCATGGCCTTTCCCTCGGGAGGGGGGAGCTGGTTGGTTTTGGGGTGTTAGTTTTTGTTTCCACGTGAATCACACTTGAAAGAAAGGGGTTTGGGCGCCGAAAGGGGCCAGCCGCCTGCCCCTTCGGCGCTTGTCCGGGTGGCCATCCTGGCCCACCAGCTCCAGCTCAACCCTGCTGGGAAGGAGAACACAGGCTGACTGAAGGCCGGGGCCCAATCCCACCTTTCCAAGTCACCCTGCCATCCCCAGCTCTCCCTGGGGAAACTGAGGCAGCACGCCCTGCCTAGGCGCAGCATCTCCCTTCAGCCCCACCCATCTCCTCTCCCTCCCTCATCCCTACCTCACTGGGGGGCTGGAGTGCTCCCCGCGGATGGGAGGAAGGGGCGGGAGGTCTCTGAGGCTCCACGGTGGGCGGGTGATGGTTTCCAGGCCCCTGCAGTCCTGCAGCACCCTCAGCTTCCCCGACTGGTCCGCCTGCTCTCTGCGGGACAGGGCATGGGAGTGCTCAGTGCCCAGCACCACAGCACCCCAGGCATCACCCTGCGCCAGGGCCAGGCCGGGAGGTGCTCCCTGCTGGGCTGCATCCCTCCTGGCTCCCCTCTGACTGCTGCAGGAGACCCCCACCCAGCCAGCCCCTCTGCATCCTCTCTGTCTCCCTGGCCCCAGGCACCTGTGGCCGTGGCAGCGCCCCCCCTCCCCCTCCCACTCACTC
>NW_009953643.1:48273-56986 GCF_000747805.2 Chaetura pelagica | reverse complement strand
GAGCCGGGGGCTGGCAGAGCCCGGGGCCCCGGGGGCTGGATGGGACCCAGCACCCCCTGCTGAGGATGGCGCCGCGGGGAGCAGCCCGAGCAAGCAGAGCAGCCTTTTGGCCTCAGCTCTTCCTGCCCACAGCTCCATCCCTTTCCCGCGGGAAGCCCCGGGTGCTGCCAGGAGCTCAGGCCTAAGCCAGCCCATGGTGGAAGGGCAGCCACGGGCAGCGCAGAGCCCGCAGGAGGGGCTCGGGCAGGGGATCCCCCAGAGGACCGGCCAGAGCCTCTACCTTGGGGACGATCTTCCTGAAAACTTTCATCTTGCCGTTGCTCTGCCCCATGTCTGTGGCCACAGAGCTGACCTGGTGCTGCTGGCAATGCCCAACTCGAGTGAGGCCAAGAAGCGGCGCCGCAGCTGGACCAGGCACAAGAAAACGCACCAACTGCTTCCCTGAGCGCAGACACAGATCCAGTCCTGAGCAGGACGGGAACCTTTCTGGCTTTGGGAAACCAAACTGAGTGAGAGGGGTGGACAGCCTGCAGCCTTCCTCCTCCTGCTCACCACAGCAAGTGATCTGAGCTGGGGGGACACGGGTGCTAAGATGAGGGCAGGGGCTGTTGTCACAGGGGGGCCTGTTGTGATGTCACCTCGTGCTAGGCAACCCCGTGGAATCCCTGGGGTGAAGGTGGCCCCAGGAATGGAAGATGCCTGATTCCTTCTTCCTTCTCCACTTTCACACCTCAGAGGCAACCAGGGACGTCTCCTGGCTGGCAGCAGCTTCCCGCAGCCTGTGCCCAGAGTTCACTAGCTGGAAAACTTGTTGGTACCTAAAAGAGGAAGAAAAAAAAAATCATTAGAAAGAAAATTGGCTACATCCTGGCTCAAAGCAGGACAATTTCATGTAAGGCTGAGGTCTTAACTCTTTAAAGTAGAAGGCACAAGCAGATTCAAATGGTATGGAAACTGAGATATTTGAACAGAAGCTAAGGTTAGAATGCTAAAGGTATCTTAACAAGAAAATGTACTGCTAGTAGTTCATTATATCAAACAGTAAAGGTTAACCATTAAATGTTTATCACTTACTACAAAGTTTTATACCGGGCCTAGAACATAACTATCAATTTTAAAGGATTCTGTAATCTTAAAACTTAGTGATGAAAATTACTCAACATTAAGTTCGTTAATAAAAACAGTGAAAGAGTTAATATCTCTCACCCTTGCTAGGCCACAGGTGGGTGTCCCTGGGTGGATCATAATTCTGAAGAATCAGTCTCTCTGGCAGGTGTCCCTGCTGGAGAGGAGAAGATCCAGCAACCTCCAGGGAAAGTGTACGGGAATTCCCCCAGTCAAAGATAGGACCAGGCTTTTATAGAATGAAGTGGATTGACTGCTGTCATTTATCCATTTAATTTTTGGTCCTCTACTGAAAACTCTGGGGAATCTTCTTTACTGATCAAAAAGCTCTGCTTCCCACTGTGTCTGTCTTTTTACATTAATTTCTGTCTTTTACATCTTTATATCCCTTTCCCAAATGGAGTTGGCCTCTTGCTTTCCAGTTTGTAAATCAGGGCCCTCTTTTCTGTGGCTAACAATAAATAAATGCACACGTGCACAGATACATACCTATATTATCTTCTGATTGTTGTTACTGGACGTGCTGTGCAGTGAATGAAGAGAGTGCCTGCAGTCTGGAACTTCAGTCTCACTCACTGTTTGGTATTGTAATGATTTTGGTTTGGATGCGCAGTGGCCTCTGAGTTGTCCTGTCAGGGTGTTAAGGTGAAGGGAAGGATTTCTGGATGTATCCTAGTAGCTCTGGGATTAGTGCAACTGGACTGTACTGCTTCCTTGGAAGATTCTTTTTCTTTTTGCTCAGGACACAGCATTACTCTAATGCCTGATTAGGACCTTGTCGCGATCCGCGACTCCTTTCTGGAGTGAATTTAGCTTGTCAGGATCTGCCGAGAGGTCCGCACGCGGCGCTCGCCTCTCGCAGAGGAGCCGGGAGCTTCGGCACTGACTTCTCGGGTGAGACACTTGCTCAGTGCTCACCAGTGTTTCCAGTAACAGCAGCCAATCCCCAATTAGAATTTATGAATACACGGTTTATTGAGGGGAAAAATAAAACAATTTGGGGCAGGAGGCTCAAAGAGGGTAATTAAAACACAGAGGAGCTTGAAATATCTTTTAAAGACCAAATACCAAGAACTTACATATGCCTTAATACTTGTATGTAGGTACACCTTATTTATACACCCAGATTAATTATCTATGAGGGGAGGAGGAAGGAGGGATACGCCCGACGCTTGTCCCGTGTAGGGTCTCGGGTTGTGTGCAGGTAAGACAGGAACACCTTAGGGAGAGAATGATGCCCAAAATACAATTCCTTACTGTATTCCTGAGGTGCTCTAGGTATTTATATATTAGGTGAAGATGACGTCCCCTGCAACCCGGTCTTAGAACCACAGGTGGCAGGAGGAAGTCTCACCGCAGGTGGTTGGCAGCAGGCAGGACCTCAGGCAGGCAGGGACCCCAAGGGGCAGGTCACCCCCAAAAGCAGCAGCAGCTTCAGTGTCCATCCAAAAAGCACAGGAAGCAGCCAGCACACAGGCTCTTTATGTCTCTCCTTTGTTCCCAATTGGCTGGTCTCTTGTTTCTGGGCTTCTCAGCCAATCAGGCAGGGACTTTCTCCCACCACTGCTTCCACCTGGCAGCTTCCCTCTCCTGGGGTCTGAGTTGTTGTTCTCTGGCAGAGGAGGCAGCCAGGAGAGGGCTCAGAGTGCCACGTGGAGCAGCTGTCTTTAAGCCAGTTACAACTGCTGGCCTAAAGGGCATGTTATGTTTGTGTGAGGAAAGGTCTGGTCCTTCACACGCCTGCATCAAACAATTGCCAGTTGCCCAAAGAAGATCACAACATCTGCTTCATGTTTCTCAGACATTTAAGAAAACCACTTTTTAATTGTGAAAACGAGGAGCAAGGGTGTGCGGTGATAGGAAGGGCTGTAAGGACAGGTTCAGTGTGGGCATGTAGAGCTATGCACATCTCACTGGTGTGGCAAGGGACAGGTGCTAAGTGGTACAGAACTAATCCATTTCAACATCTGGCTTTGAGGAAAAAATGCACACCAGTTGGAGTCCAGCTTTTCAAGCTTGATGTAAAATTAGGCAAAAGTTTTCAAGTGGGGCTGAATCAGACCCATGATGTGTTTCCTTAACACTGCCATGAGCAAACTTCTGCAGGTTGAGGATTTAAGCACGTATCATAGAGCTTTTTCATGTGCAGATCATACTGACTAATCCAGAAAAATCTGGTCCAGAAGAAAGGTAAATCTTCACTGTGTGACAGGCTCTACTGTGAACCAAGGACAGTAATTTTATCTCGTCTGCTTTTCCCTCTCTGTAAAGTGGTGATAAGAGCATTTTCTTATCTTACAAATAAGTAGTAATGATAAATATTGAGGATTATGACATCATTAAATACTGTGGTAGTGGAGGCCATGAAGCACACTTCTATTCATTTGATTCGTTTTTAGTTTTTCCCAAGTAAACTTGGCAAAATTGGTTGGTGAGAAATAATAAATAAAGCCTGCAAAATGTCAAACTTGCATTTGTTTTCTGCATTATGTAACTAGTTGTTTTGTATCTTTATCTTAAGTGGTCCTACCTGCTCTTCTTCACTGGTTCCTTCAATGACTGCAAACCAGAAAAACGAACTGACTATGGCTACAAAAATCAGGGGTTTGTGCATTTGTCATTTTAGGTCCCAGCTTTAGAAATTGAAAGAGGTTAAGTGACTGAAGTTGATTAAGGCATCTACATCCAGTAAATCAAAACATAAGTCGGGGAATTCAGTAAAGCATTTGAAACTGTCTCCCACAGCATCCTTGTAGATAAACTGAGGAAGTGTGGTCTTGATGGTCAAGTACTGAGGTGGATCATGAACTGGTTGAAAGGAAGAAGTCAGAGAGTTGTGGTCAATAGGACAGAATCTAGTTGGAGGTCTGTGACTAGTGGAGTCCCTCAGGGGTTGGTACTGGGACTGGTACTATTCAATATTTTCATCAAGGACCTGGATGAGGGAACAGAGTGTGCCCTCAGCAAGTTTGCTGATGACACTGAACTGGGAGGAGTGGCTGACACACCAGAAGGCTGTGCTGCCATTCAGTGAGACCTGGACAGGCTGGAGAGTTGGGCAGGGAGAAACTTGCTGAAATTCAACAAGGGCAAGTGTAGAGTCTTGCACCTAGGGAACAACAAGCCCATGTACCAGTCCAGGTTGGGGGCTGAGCTGCTGGAGAGCAGTGTAGGAGAAAGGGACCTGGGGGTCCTGGTGGACAGGAGGATGACCATGAGGCCCCTCAGTTCAAGAAGGACAGGGAACTGCTTGAAAGAGTCCAGCACAGAGCCACAGAGATGATGAAGGGAGTGGAACATCTCCCTTCTGAGGAAAGGCTGAGGGAGCTGGGTCTCTTTAGCTTGGAGAAGAGGAGACTGAGGGGCTACCTCATCAGTATTTACAAATATGTAAAGAGCGAGTGTCAAGAGGACAGAGCCAAGCTTTGTTCAGTGATGTCCAGTGATAGGACAAGGGGCAATGGGTGCAAACTGGAACACAGGAGGTTCCACGTAAACATCAGAGAAAACTTCTTTACTGTGAGGATGACAGAGCCCTGGGACAGGCTGCCCAGGGAGGTTGTGGAGTCTCCTTCTCTGGAGACATTCAAAACCCACCTGGACACGTTCCTGTGTGATGTGCTCTGGGTGACCCTGCTCTGGCAGGGGGGTTGGGCTGGATGATCTTTCGAGGTCCCTTCCAACCCCTAGGATTCTGTGACGCTGTGTAATTTTTATGGTACCCATCAAAGGAAATTAAACACAGGTTTGTGCTTAAATATAAAGAAATCCTAAACAAATGATGCATTGGGCAGAGTCCTGCTGCCATAGGCAGCAGACAAGGAGCCTGCAAACACAAACCAGGAGCCAGTTCCTTAAGTACTCTTGCACCACCATCCTGAGAGTGGTCTCATGAGTCACCCAGCCTGGCCATGGGTCCATATCCTGGCCGAGTTCTGCTGCCCAGAAGTGGCCTCTGAACTTGGGACCCTGAGTGCTCCTTTCAAGAATTACTACAAGGCTATCCTGGCTTTGTTTCTTGTATCATCACCAAGGGAAACTTTACTCCCTTGCAAGGAATCCTTTTGCCTCTGGCATCCCTGCTTTCAGCTAGTTTGATCCCTTCTTGCAGGGGAACTTGCCCCCCATGTCGGGTCATTCCTCCATCACAAATTGCCACTGCTGAGCAGTTACAAATTAGAATTTCCTCTGCACAGACAAACAAAAACCTAATTCATGCCACAATAAATACAAATGAAGTAGTCACCAAGTGGAAGTGGAAGAAGAAAGGAAAAAGGAAGGGAAAGGAAAAGGAAAACAAGTTCTTTGTGTTTCTGTTTGCCTTTTGCTGAGAATCTGCTGGAAGCAGTGAGTACTCAACATAGAACCATATAATCATAGAATGGTTTGGGTTGGAAGGGGGCTTAAAGGTCATCTAGTTCCAAGCATGAGGCACAGGAACATGGCACACTGATGTGGTCAGGTCTCCACTTGACTATGCACAGCTGAAAATTCTGCTCACATTTGCCTTAACAGCTGGACTGTTCTTTGTGTACCTGACATCATCCCTTGTCGTGATGGGACTCAGGAAGTGTCTGTTGAGCTGGAGGTCCAGTGTCTGCTGTTGCTGTTCACTTGAGTTGGCAGGCATAACATGTGGGATTTGATGTTTTTGTTATTCAAATCCCTTTTAGCAAGTAATATGTTTTTCCTTTCCTAAACAATGAAAATACAGACACAGAAGTGTGACTGGGATTGGGTTTCTTGCTGAGATGTATGTGGTGTGGTAGGTCAGTACTGACAGAAGTCATAGAATCATAGAATATGCTGAGTTGGAAGGGACCCATCAAGACCATGGAGTCCAACTCCTGCACCCCAAGTATCACACCATGTGCCTGAGAGCATCATCCAAACACTTCCTGAGCTCAGGCAGGCTTGGTGCTGTGACCGCTGCCCTGGGGAGCTTGTTCCAGTGCTCAACTACGCTGTGGGTGAAAAACCTTTTCCTGATATCCAACCTAAACCTCTCCTGATCCAGCTTCCTCCTGCAGTTGGCCAAAAAAGTGAAGAGATCAGTACCTGCCCCATCTCTCCCCCTCCTGAGGAGGCCATAGACTGCAATGAGGTCACCCTTCAGCCTCCTCCTCTCCATGATGAATAATCCAAGTGTCCTCAACTGCTCCTCATATGTCATCCCATCCAGACCCTTCACCCTCTTGGCTTTCCTCTTTGCACACTCTCCAATAGCTTGATGTCCTTTTTATATTGTGGGCAGACAGTACTCCAGCTGTTTGGGGTAGAAAAGGTGAGCCAGATTGCTTCTGACAGCCCTGGGCATGTCAGGTGGTGGAACTCAGCTTAAATACCTTAAATCCAGGCGTTCTATATTCTTTAACATGTTTATCTAGGCAAGGCAGGCAGGGTAGTGACAGTGTCATTGCTGTCCTCTAGTGTTAATTTATAAAACCGAGTTGGACAGAGTTGATCAGGAAATCTATAGCTGCTCAAGGAGCTAAATTCGGTCTTCTAAATCCTTAGTTATTGGACTGTGCTTGTTTGTAGGGGATCCCACTGACTCATCCCAGGTGCTGTACAGGTCTCTAAGGAATACACAAATAAGCACATCTGGCCTTATGCTTGTTAAAAAAAAAGATAATAATAATTTTGGGCAGATTTAATGTCTTGAAAATGTCAAGATAAGCAGCAACAGTTAAACAAATAAGTATTTTTTCAGCTATGCATTTAAGAAATTGAATAGAAATCCCATCTGAAGCTATTGTTTTATGATCCAGATAAAATTACATGAGAGGGTACATTTGTTCACACACCTTTAGAAGAAGCTATAGCAAGGGAAAAAGTACACAGACTTAAATCTTTTGCATTTCCAGCCAGTTCCAGCTGTGTCCAGCAGACACCACAGAACATAGAAGTGTCACAAGCTGGAAGGACTGGCTGGGAGCAACTGCCCTGTACTGACCATACATAATTGCTTATCTGCAATTCATTGTGGGGCAGAAGGTTCCTGCTTTCTGGGATTGAAAGTTACTGTACCGTCAGAAAGAATCCAAAATCTTCAGAAAATAAATGCCTGATGGGCATTTTAAGTGGATATATTGTAAAGCAGTGTGGGAGAAAGAGAAAATAGGCATATTTTGGGGAACATTTATGTAGGTTTCTAGTCAATTTAGCTTCTAAAAAGGGACTGTGAACTTTGTATATATAAATTTCACTTGCTATCATAATTCTGTAATCAGCAGAACTTGATGTTTGACCATAGGGATAACTGGTTGAGCTAAAACCATTAAAAAATCCTTGCTGTACTTTCCACAGGTGGAATCAATCTGTGGTCTTCAGAATTTGTCTGCAAAGTGACACTGCTAATTTTGAAGATAAAAAATGGGAGAGTGTGCAGAATCCCTCAACATTTATTTCAATTTGCCCTGCTTAAATCTATCTTGCAGGTTGTGCAGGGAGGCTGTGGATCCCCCCCTCCTGGGAGATATTAAAAGCCTGTCTGGACATGGTCCTGGGCAATGGTCTCAAGGTGTCCCTGCTCGAGCAGGGCAGTGGGCCAGGTGACCTCCAGAGGTCCCTTCCAACCTCAGCCACTCTGTGATTTTGCATTCTTCTCCTTTCATCAGTGATTATATGATTTATTGTTTTGGGTTTTTTTCTAATTCTAGTCCAACACCCACTCAAATATATGATGATATTAATGTCTGTCTTGCATGTCAGAACGTAAGTGCAAAGCTAGGCTAGAAGAATGCATGGGTAGCTTGTACATGCATCTTTGAGACAGAGTTGCCAAAATTATTTTTAAAGGTCTATTTTTACAATAAATTCACAGCAACACAGTTTTGATGAAGAAATCTTGGAGGCAAAATACTAAAATACAAGCCACTTTTGAGTTTCTTATTTCACTTCTTTTATGATTATTTTCTACGGATTAGCAAGACAACTTGTAGGTGTTGCAACTCCGGTGGTGGTGGCAGGAGGCACTAGTCTCTGTGAAGAGGATTCAGAATCAGAACTTGTAATTGTTGTAAGTTCCAAATCAATATTGCTGTTTCTGTAAGCGATGAGGATCGTAACGTGAGATTTCCTTTGTGGTCTGGCAGAGAGGGAACAAGAATGATGAATTAGTACATCCACTTAATTTCATGAGGTGAGGCGGGTGACAATCTTTGTGGGGCTGATTTGGCACCTGCTGTTGCAGCAGCGTGGGAAGCTGACACAGGTGCTGATGCAGAGTAACTGTGGGTATACACCAAAAAAAGTTGATAGCTGAGGTTTTCCTCATTTGGCCACAAATGAGCTTCCAAAAAAAAAAAAAAGAGACAAGTGTGTATGTGTCAAGGTGAGGATGCAAACTCAAGCCAGGGTCTTTTCCAGAAGCAGTTGTGCTGGGGTGGGGGAACCAGGCAGGGCACTGCCAGGGAGTCAGGATTTCTGAGCAGACTCCCAAAGCCTTCCCCCTAAACTCCAAGGAGTTAATTCCCTCTGGGTGAGAACAGGGTGCTCACACCCCGAGATGGGCTTACAGCACTTTGACTTCAGCATCCTTTATCCCTGGTCACCAGCCGTGCCCACGGCTGGCGCCGCTCCCCCG
>NW_009953643.1:20952-48263 GCF_000747805.2 Chaetura pelagica | reverse complement strand
GCTCCCCAGCAGGACCTGCGGGTGTCGGGGATGGCAGAGGGAGGATGGGGGGTCTGCAGGCTCCGAGGCCCCGTCTGTGAACGCAGAGACTGACCACCCTGTGTCTGACCATGCTGTATTTTCAGCTCGTCATCATGGCTGGAACTGTTCTGCTCGCCTACTACTTCGAGTGCACCGATACTTTCCAGGTGCATATCCAAGGCTTCTTCTGTCAGGACGGCAATTTGATGAAACCGTATCCTGGGACGGAGGACGAGAGCTTCGTTTCTCCCCTTGTGCTCTACTGTGTGCTGGCTTCAACCCCAACAGCTATTGTAAGTATAAGGAATCATTTCAGTTCTCCAGGACTGCTCCGTGAACCATAACAATAGTCCTGTAATACCCTTGTCTCCTCTCTTTCCAGCTGTAATTGATTTACAATTAGCCAGGTCTCTATTTTGCCTTAGCCTAATGTATTCCTCATCAGTTATCTCCAGAAGTAATTATTCTGAGGTAATCACAATGCAAGGCAGGGAGGGAGAGCTTGTTAAGCCTTCCACAATAGCTGGCTCACTGATTAGCTGTGAATTGCCTGGGCTGCAGAGAAGCTCCAGTGGAAAGGTGATACATTACTGGAAATAAGAAAACAGGATAAAGCTGAAGTAAAACCTGGATCAGACATGCAGTGCGTCCAGGATAATTTGCTGCTACATTAAAAGGACTTTTAAAGGGATTTAAAAGGCTTAGATGAGTAGAGAGAGGCTCAACACAAAGAAAAGTATGAATGCTATTTCCTTTTTGTTTAAAGTATTTATTTTTGGCTAATTTTTATTTTCCTGATTTTCTTTGCTATCCAGACAGTAAGCTGCAGTGTATTTTTTGAGTAGATGAAAATATTAAATTTGCTGAGAACATACAATTCCAAGCAGATTCCTGCAGTCACTGATTAGCAAAACCTTGGCCCTTTTCCATTTTCTTTGCAGAAAGTTGCAAATTTTACAAATAGCCAGCTTCAGTGCACTAGTGACTACATTGACAAATTCTTACTGAACTGTATCTTTATGTGCTCTGTTGCTTTATTTCTTTATCTTTAGTATTTATTTCTTACATTAACTTTGCTTTGCATCCCTTCTGAAAGCTGAATAAGCTGCACTTTATATATTTACTTGTGAAAGGTGAATGCTGCGTCATGGGTCTATTTTAATTTTTGGTCTGATGTAATTTTAATGCATGAAAATGTGACACAGAGTGATGAGAAATGTGAAAGAGATCAGCAGACGAGGCTACTGGTTTTGGTACAGACCGCCCTCTGAAAATGAGTAGGAGTTTTGAATTGGATTACATCTTGAATTTATGAAAATCCTCTGTGGGAACAGTGTTATTTTCTGTGCTGAAGCTCAGATGAATGTTAAGACTTATATTTTACTTTGTGCTGCAGTGTCAGATAATTTGCAAAGGAAAACATGAAGACATTTCTCCAGCTTCCCCCAGATAAAAGTAATTACGTTGTTTGGGGAAATAACTTCCATAGGCAGTGTTTGTAGGGCCTTGAGGCCATGACAGTGGGTTTAGGGGGAAGTTTGTCCCTCGATTCAGTGATATGGCAATGGAGGGGGGTGCAAGTGTTGGTAAGAATGTTCCTCTTTGGGTCTTCTGTTTAAATCCTTGCTCTGGAGAAGTCTGCTGCAAACCCTTCAGGTTTTGCTGCCCTGGAACAGCATTTCTTTCACTGGGCCAAGAGGTTTTCCCTAGTTACTCTTATTTATGAAAAGCTGGATTGAGGGTCTTCTTCAAGAGATGAACAGTGCCTGTTTTGTAGTTTCCTTCCATAGGCCACATTAAACACAAGGAATGAAAGGCTGTGCTGAATGTCAATGTTTCTGGGTACAAACACCTTCAGTTTAGTGTTGGGTGGGTCTGCTGTGACTGTCTCATACAATGCAAGCTGTGCAGAGAAGGGTCCAGAAGCACAGTAATCCCCCTGGATGGTGGGATCCAGTGCTGGATATGAACTAGCAAACTCTGCTTCTTGGGTTGTAATGTGCTGTTAGGCTACCTGTGCTGCTGCTGCTGCTGCATCTAGAGAAGATGCTGCCAGGGACAGGACAGGGCTCTTTGCACCAGGCTGCTTTGGGATCTCTGCATACAACCTCAAACAGACAATGACCAAACTTGGGAAACCTTTTTCCTTCCATTTTTAATTTAGTATGTATTAATACATTATTTAATGCTTTATTTTAATTATTTGTATGATTGTATTGTATTATTAAGATATTTGTTAATTATTTAATGTATTATTAATATGTTGTCTAATTCTTTAACTTATTATTAATGGTTTGTTTAATTATTTAAGGTATTCGTTTTGGACTGACCTTCAGCTAGGGCATATGGCAGAGGGATCCTTTTCTGTCCTCCTGACTGGTGCACAGACCAGTATTATTATATGAGTAATTTCACTCACTGTGTTTCTCCTTCCCATCTTTTCCTGAGAGACTTTCCTCTCCTTGCAGGCTAATTTCAGACTTCTGCTTCAGCTAGCAGCTGACTGCCAACTGAGTTTTGGCAACAATCATTTATAGAAAAGTAGTAAATGAGACATAAAGTGATCCCAGAGACTCCCTAACCTCAGCCCTAGTGCTGCTGGTCAGACCACTCGGAATGTGAGCATCTTCAGTGTCATCTGGTACCCAAATGGGTGTTGCCTGTCACTTGGACTGTCACAGTCTGGGAAGAGATGTTTGATCCACTTGCTTCTCCCAGGGATTTCAGTGGAAGGAGCGAGTGCAGCCGTGCCTATTTATACTATGCTGATTGTACTCTCAAAAAAAACCCAAAACAAACAAACAACCCAAGGAAACCTCCCACAAAGAAAAGAACCCACACAGCTGTGCTTGGTGAGAAGGAGCTTTGTGTGCAGTCACTGTGGGTGAAGCTGTAGCTTCACTCTCTACCCTTTGCTCTCTGCAATAATCGCTCACATCCTGCAGCTCCACAGTGAGGAAATCACTGAAGTCAAAGGTGACTCCAGACCCTCCTTACAATTCATTCTTCTCCTCTGCAAAACGCTTGTTGCTTCTCTTCCTGGCAACAAATTGGTTAGCTTGGATAACAGGATGTACATCAGCAAATCTGATCTCTGTGCTGCCTGCATATGACAGACACATTGTGGCATGAGAGGAGTGATTGTTAAAAGGGCTGGAACCCAGCAGCAAGGAGGGAGAGCCCGTGGTCCCAGTTGGAAGTGCTTCTGGAGCTATGGAAAACAGTCTAGGAGACAGCACAAGCTCCCTCATTGAGGCACAAGCAGTTTTTAAGCGCAGTTCTGTGTGCAAAGGTCTGGGGAGGACTCAGCCCTGATAGCTGCGAGGTGTTTTCATGCTTGCAAGCCAAAAAGGAGCATCTTTGTAAGTTTAATGGAACATCTTTTTGTCTCAGTTATTTGGCCATGGGTAAACAAATGCATTTATTTTATTTCTTCCGTGACAACACTTTTTTGAAGTGCTGTTGTGGTTTGGAACCACTGTATGTGCATTTCTGTGCACTTTTAGTAGCAAAATAAATTAAACCTGCCTGGTTTTCTGCAGTTTTATTTGTTGTTATTCAAACGTGATGCCTCTGACCCCGTTTAGCCATTTTTTTTCTGCTGCACTGGATAGTTAATGATCATAATTCAGAATTACAAAAGTCTCTTAATGCTCCTACTGATAACCTCTTTGTCTCTGATAATGAGTGTTTCTTGTGAGGGGAATCTCATGACAACACTTGTAAATAAATGAAAACCATGTATGCCTGACTCCATTCTGTGAAATGCTTTTTTCTCCCACCTGTTCCATTGAGGATAGGTCAAAGGCTTTCATCTACCTTATCAATTTTTTATTTTCCAAGTGTGGTGGTATTAGCATCTTTACAGCAAAGTAGTTGAGTATTATTAATTTAATACTAAATTGCACCTACATAAGGAAATAAATGTTTTTCTTTGTAAAGACACAACTGGCCATTTTATTTTGGATTTACTGATTTATCCCCTGAAATGTATACTTTCAGACTCAAGGAATACATTTTGCTGTCAGCACAGCAGTAGAAAAAGGGAATGCCTGGAATTCTGTCTGGTTTGGATTGAACTTGTATTTATCTGTAGGTCCTGGTGCCACAAAGAGCTTCAAAGGATGCTTATGGTTTCATCTTCACCTTATGCCAGTTGTTTCTGATGCCTTTCTCCTTTGCCTCTCAGAGACTTTCCCCTTCTTTAGGGCTGATTTCAGTTGTACTGACATAATTGGCAGTTGGTTATTGAAGAGCTGCTACATTTCCAGCATTCCTGTTGTCATGATGAGACAGGTGTAAGAATGCTTTCAGCCTGTCTCATGGTAGAAGGAGAAGCTGTGTTTAAATCATTTTAATTTTTGCAGACAGTAATGTGCCATCCCTGACAGCCAGGGCAAGCACCTGGTTAAGATGTTTGTCTCTGTGACGCTGCAAGGATAGCACAGGACTTCTGTCTTTGCCTCCACTGCATTTCAAGGGATCAAAGGTTTCCAACTTTCCCAAAACTTTATTTGTCCTGGCCTTCAGGTGATCTACAGTAGCACAGTCTGCATATTTGTATAACTGCACGTCTGTATAACAGAGCTTTAGACAAATAACCCCTCATCTTGCTGGTTGTAGATACTTCAGGAAGGGTACAATTAGCCAGAGAATAATTGTATATTTATTTATTTTTATTTTCTGACTTGGAGTCTTAGAATGCAAACATATATCTGGAGGTATTTAATTCAGCTGGTTTTCCAGTGATCTGTACACATCAGGGTTTAACACTGGGCCAGCAATTAAATTGATGCACTCTATTATCAGATGCTCTCTATTGAACTGTCTCCCTCCCTCTGCAGGGAAGGAAGACGGAACAAAGGATAGAGACTTGAAGGTTGGAAACTACACAGTTTTAATGAAACAGTAGTGATGAAAAGGAAAGCAAAGATGTACTTACAAATATAGAATCACAGAACTATTCAGGTTGGAAAAGACTCTTGGGATCACTGAGTCCAACCATCATCCCTACTCCACAAAGTTCTCCCCAATACATAAAAATAGATTTTAAAAATACTGTCACACACAACCCTCCAGTAATGCTCACATTACCACTGAGGCTGCAGGGCAGGCCCTGGAGAAGTCCTGGACTCAAAGGCTGGAGTTGGTGACAGATGGGAGCTGGGTGCAGGAATGTGGGGGTTCAGGAGCACACAGATCAGGACAAAGGCAGATGAACAGATGGAATTCTCCCAGGCCACCAGCCATGGACAAACAGAGCTTGACCCTTGTGATGTCTCAGATTTATACCAAATATGAGATGGAATACTTTGGTCAATTTTGGTCACCTGTCTGGTCTGCTCCTCCCCAGAGGAGGGTCGCAGATGTGACTCCTTTACTCCCTTCTGTTTGCAGAGCATGAGATGATTTTCAGAAAAAGGAGTGGCCTTGGTGCTGTTCTCCAGCCTTAAGTATAAACATTGAGCTTTATCAGTCCTAGAAGCAGGCACTGACTGAAAAACATGCTGTTAATTTCAGCAAGTGCAGCTACTTAGAAGGGACTTAACTGAAAAGTAGAATCACTAACAAGAAAATTGGTTCTGTCGTGGCCCAAACTGGGAGCATGTTATGCAGAGTCTGGGAGAAAGTGTAGTATTTCAATGTACTGTCAATTCTGAAATACTGTGGTGGAGGGGTGTAAGAAAGTAAGTTACTTTGAACAAACATGCAATTTTCAAGCCATTTCCTTTAAAATGTTCTGGGGTGACTCCACCACTCCATGAATATTGGTGCCTGGCTTCCACCATATGAGGTTACTGCACATCAGACCATTCCCCAGCAGGTACCAAACCATCCTTCCAGAGTCCAGAGCTGCTGCCTGCAGTGCTCCATCAGTTTGTGCACCCAGGAGAAGCAGAGGCTTAGTAGCAGAGCCAGCTTGCTGAAATGAATGCTGAACAGCAGCAGGAGGCTTCAAGGACACTGTTCTTTGTTTCCTTATGTGGAATAGAAAGTGCCACCACAGTTCCCACACAATCTTCAGTTTTGTTCCTTCCGTTCCCAGGGTGGAAGCAGCAGCTGTCATGAAATTGTTAACTGGCCAGTGGTATTAATTTGTGCAAAGGAGTATTTGTTCCAAAAAAAACATGAAACCAAGCTGGTCTAATTATTAATTAGAAGATGAATTAGTGTTGATCAAATTTACCTGAATTGGGAGGGAACTATTCAAACTTCTCTCTACAATTAGCATTTACTTTCCATGCTTCAGAAGCATAATTCTTTAAAATGGTTTTCTTATTCTCTCTACCACCTTGCTTCCTTGGCCTTGGCTTAGTACAGCCATGTTATTAAAGTGATTTATTTCTAAATGGGAAGCTCAGGAATTTCTGCCTGTGCTGGCTGATTCCCCAGTGGCTGCTCAGCAGCAGATGCCTGGAAAACCAAGTGTGGCTAATGCAGCTCAGAGCTCTGTTGCAGTAGCTTCTTCCCAGCTTTTTCAGGCAGAAATTCCTAGGCTCTTTAAAGCAGAGTCTCCTGCCTGCCTTGCTTCACCTCTGTGCCAGCACAGCAAGCTGGGCAGCAGCAGGGAGGAGAGGCCAGTGTCAACACCTGGAGTGTCCCTTGCTCCTTGTAAGGAAGGGTGTGTCCCTTTTCCAAAGAAATCACAGAATTGTTTTGGTTGGGAAAGATCATCAAGTCCAAGCATTAACCCAGCACTGTCAAGTCCACCACTAAACCATGTCCCTTAGCACCATATCTACAAAGGCTTTTAAACACCTCCAGGGATGGTGACTCAACCACCTCCCTAGGCAGCCTGTTCCAGTGCCTGACAACCCTTTCACTGAAGACATTTTTCTCTTAACCTCCCTTGGAATAACTTGAGGCCATATCCTGTTCTCCAACCACTTGTTACTTGGGAGAAGAGACTGACTCCGACCTCACTCCAGCCTCCTCTTGGGCAGTTGTAGAGAGCAGTAAAGTCTCCTTTCAGACCACTTTTCTCCAGGCTAAACAACCTCAGTTCCCTCAGATGTTCTTTTTAAGTCCTCATGATCAGTGATGGTGCTGGTGTTAACATGGAAACCTCTGCCCTCTGTGCGGGCATGGGTCAAGGTGCTGGATGCAGGTGACAGCAGAAATACTTATGAAGAGGGTCCAAGGCAGACCTTGGTGACCAGTTGCTTCCTAAGGTGTCTTCTCAGTATGAAAGTTGCTTCATGTTTGCTGCCCAGGTTCAACCACAGAGTCTCAGCTGTGCAGTGTCAATAACTGTCCTAGTGGGTAGCAGGTAGGATGGCAGATCAATACCCTCCAGGGCTTAAGAATAACTGCAAGGGACATATAAGGAATTAAGGAACTAACAGCACTTAAGTGAAAGTCAATATGGGCTATGTTCTTGAACAAGGGCTATAGGGAAGATGGAGATAGACTGTCTGTAATGAGTTTTTGAAGGAGGTGGGGAAAAAAGGAGGTGAGACTGGGGCAGGGTAACTGGTGGTAAGCCAGTTTATGCAGAGAACAGCCAGTTTGTGGCACCTACATGCACAGGAGGAACATGAGTAAGGAGAAGAACGTGGCTGCTGGACGAGAGGCAAGCCAAGGCAGGGGAGTCAAGCAGGGGTGAGGTCTTCAGCTCTGCTAGAGGGTTCAAACTGGGTACTGATACCAGGATAATGCCCTGAATGAGAGGAACTAATGAACAGAAGTCTTGCAGTTGAGCACATCCTTGGCTGTCAGCACCATCCATACTTATTTTC
Source organism: Chaetura pelagica (assembly GCF_000747805.2). NCBI lineage: Eukaryota > Metazoa > Chordata > Aves > Apodiformes > Apodidae > Chaetura > Chaetura pelagica. Next base: position 40,503 of record NW_009953643.1, on the reverse strand, counting down.
CAGGAAGAACGTTAACTCTTGAAAGCTGCTCCCACCCACACTGCCCACTGCTCATCCCTGCAGGAGTGCTGCTCCCAGGGGCAGCTGATCTGCAGCCTCCTCCTGGGTGTAACTCAGGTTTCTTTCTGGGTGGTTTGTCTTAGTTCATCTGTAGAAACAGCTCTTGCTGATATTTTCTCCAGTCTCTTTCTAGAATGCAGTTGTGCAAAGAATCATTTGGTAGGGAGACCACAAACTTACCAGAAAGTTACAGGAAAATAAAAGAAACCAACAACAACAAAATAAAAGATAAAGAATCCCTGTCCCTTTTAAACCATCAGTTACATTGTTTTGTTGATTAAGTTGATAATTAAATTAACACATTGTTGGTGATCTATACAGGAGTGCAGGGAGTACTGGGTGCTCATGCTGTGCTGAGAACGTGAAGGGGGAAATTTCACTGTGTGAAAATGGCAGCTCACAAGTTCAAGGACTATCACTTCCAAATATATCATGGACAAAAAGCTGTTGAAGGAAGAGAATGGGACAGATAATTTTATCCATCTCTTTGCTCAGGAGGAGCATGTGCAGCAGAGGTTTCTGAGAGCTGAATGTAAAGGAGAGAGTATTCGGTGATACTGCCAATAGTGGGAAGGTAGGGCAAAATAAAGATGTTCTCTCAATGGACAGGTTGAAATCCACAGGGGAAAATTGGCTGCTGGGTATGTATGTCTTAACTAATTCCAGGGCTTTGGGGCATCATCATAGTATTTTCTCCTAATAGTAATATGAAAAGGAAAGTAAGCAAGAGTGTCCAAGCAACATAGCCTCGGTGTAATTGAGCTGCTGTCATATTCAGGAAACCAAGAACAAAATCACATATAGGGGCATGACCTTTGCCTACATCACCTCAGACTGCAGATCTCCTGTGTTTTCAGCCCCCAACCTCCAGTGCAATTTTCTTGCCATTGCTGCTATCCAAGTAAGCCAATATGATACAGCAGTTCATTAATCTTGCATTGTTTTCTCAAACAGAAATAAGTAGTTTGCTTGCTCTTCTCTTTTCCCACCCGGATCTATGTATCGATATTCAGATTTCAGATTTAAGACTGAATTGCACCATTTCCTGGGATGCTGATTCTGTTCTGGCAGGAGCTGAGGTACTTAACAGCATCAGTGACTGATTCTGGGAGGCCAGCTGGACAACTTGCCTTGATGGACCCTGCTCATGCAGTCATTGGGTTTTAAATAATGAGAATCAGTGGGGTTACTTGACTTCAGAAATGCAAAGGGACTTTAAAAATGCATGTACTTTTAAAGGAGGACTATTAATATGTTGTATACCTATGTCTCTCTTATTTGAAATGTTTGGTTTTTTAAAGTCCACTAACCCATGTATTCACAGAGTGTAATTTCCTCAGGGTGTGGAATTCCTCTCAGTGTGCACATACAGCAGACAGAGAAGCAAAGCCATTAATTCAAACTTCTGAACATCATCATAATTCAAATAATAAACGGTTTGAAACAGTGTCACTTTTAAACTGCTTTGCTGCAGATGGCCTTTTTCTTGATTCCCAGCCCTGTAGTTAGGGAGCTGAGCTTATTGAACCGGTTGCCAATTCTGTTAAGAGCAGATGGAGTGAAACACAATAAAGGGAATATTTCAGTGCAGCTTCTGGGCATTGGCTCCTACCCCCAGATGCCATTTATTGACATACATTTTACAGCTCCACATCTCTCACCATCAGCAGTTAGCATTGTAAAGAGGTTTAGCACACTTGGCTTGAATGTCTATAATCAATAAGGACACTCATCTGGCTTAATAAGGATAAATTGTTGCCCTTGAAACAACACACCATTCCAGCAGTCAAAGTGAACTAAGTCTAGTTCTTTGATGTTTATGCTCCCTTTGGGCACACACGTGTGCATGTGTGTGCTTGCACACACTTATGTTACACTTTTCTATGACCCTTCCCTATCACTGTGGATTCTTTGTGTGTGTCTTGTAACCATACATTAAGTTGATTATTTTGTAAAAGCTTATTTCTTCCACTTCAGATTGGATTTTTTTTTTTTTCCCTAAAGACTTTGATTGCAAACTCTGTCTTTCTGAAAAGCTGCCAGTTTTTCCTTCTAAAGCTTGCTGACAAAACCAGATAAGTGGGATTTTCAGGAGTGCATACTGTGAAGAGCCTTTGCTGTCTCTAAAGTCTGTGATGTAATTCTGTCCAGCTTTAGCTAGGGCAGGCAGACTTCTGTGCGACAGACTGAAGTTAATTCTGAAACACCAATCCTACTGCTATGGGAATCAGTTATTATTTTATAGTAAGCATGAATGTTCTGATCACAAAAACATATATAAGCACAGCTGACATTCAGATCAGTCGATCCCTGGAGACTTCATTTTTTTTATGTTTTGATCAATAAAACAGAATATTTAGTAAATTAAACAGACCAGATACCATACTTGAGGCACAACAACCCCATGCAGTGCTACAGGCTTGGGGAAGAGTGGCTGGAAGGCTCTCCAGCAGAAAGGGACCTGGGGGTGCTGATTGATAGGTGGCTGAACATGAGCCAGCAGAGCGCCCAGGTGGCCAAGAAGGCCAATGACATCCTGACTTGTATTAGAAATAGTGTGACCAGCAGGAGTAGGGAGTCCTGTACTTGACATTGGTGAGGCTACACCTCTAGTACTGTGTCCAGTTTTGGGCACCTCAATACAAGAAAGACATGGAGGTGCTGAAATGTGTCCAAAGAAGGGCAATGAAGCTGGTGAAGAGCCTTGAGTCTTATAAGGAGCAGCTGAGGGAACTGGGGCTGTTTAGTCTGAAGAAAAGGAGGCTGAGGGGAGACCTCATGGCCCTGTGCAACTACCTGAAAGGCCCTGGTCTCTTCTCACAAGTAACTGGTGATAGAGCAAACGGGAATGGCCTCAAGCTGCACCAGGGTAGGTTTAGACTAGACATTGGGAAGAACTTTTTCACTGAAAGGGTTGTCAGACATTGGAACAGGCTGCCTAGGGAGGTGGTTGAGTCACCATCCCTGGAGGTGTTTAGAAGTCATCTAGTTGTGGTGCTTGGGGATATGGCTCATTGCAGGTTGGACTCGAAGATCTTGAGGGTCTTTTCCAACCTAAGTGATTCTGTGGTTCTGTGAATGTAAGTTTGCAAAGGTGTGGAGGCTGCTGGAAGCAGTCAGTATTGCTGAGACTTGTTGGCAGAGTGTTGGAGTGGAGGTTTGCAGCATTACTTTCCACTTGCCCAGGTGTCCAGAAGCCTCCTGTCCATGAAGTCTATACTGTCAGTCAATTTTAAATGCCAATAGCAGGACGCGACAAATTTCGTGTCAATCACAGTAAAAATGGAGTTAATATAAAAAAGCTTAACGTTTGCTGTGTCTTGCCACTGCGTGCAAGAAGAACAGATCTTTTTCTTGGTTGAAAGCTGAGTCTTTGTCAGTTCATCTCAAGTGATCAAGTGCAGCCTTCCTGTGGGACTGCACTGTCCCAAAGACACTCTGCTCTGCAGCAGTTTCTGTGGGCTGAGCCAGTCAACCGTGTTTTGATGTTTGCTCATGTCATTTTTAACCTTCCATTTCTCTCCCTTTCCTGGCAGATTTTTATTGGTGAGATATCCATGTATTTCATAAAGTCAACTCGAGAAACCCTAATTATTCAAGAGAAAACTATTTTGACTGGAGAATGCTGTTACCTGAACCCACTGCTTCGAAGAATAATACGTTTTATAGGTAAGCATCCAGAGCACTGAAAGCTTAGTCCCTGTTTGCACCAAAACAGAATGAAACAACCTAATGACCTACACCACAAAATTAATTAAGCTGTGAAATCTTTGCAGGCATCTTCCACCTTGGATAGTCCCCCTCGGGATTTGCAAGGTAACATTCAAATTGTGCCATATCATGCTGTCTAGAGCTGGTTTATATCCTATTCTGCTGAGCTTAATGCTTCTTCTGGACCCTTGAAAAAAGGTTGTGCTAATGAAATCCTGAATAACTCCATCATTGCTAGTTTGTGTAAGCTACCCATTTTATTTACAAATTGGTCCTCACCAGCCCATCTCTGGCATTTTTCTTTTCAGCTCTAATTTTAACATCCATAGCTCTGCCACACAACGTTCGGCGAAGCACAGAACATATTAAAGCCCAGAACACATTAAAATAATGTTCTTACTTTTATTGTATTTGCTTTTTGTTAGAGCTTTCATCTAGTTTTTTGCTGATAAATGAATCTGTCACTAAACCATTTGGAGCTTGCTCTATATGGTGCTTGCAAACCACTGTGCCCTTTTCACACTGTTGATTTGTGGAAGAAATGCCTACGAGACCTTTCTGAGGGGACTGCCCATGGTTCTTTTGGAGCAGGGAGAGGAACAGAATTGCAGCTTGTGTTTCCACTACTTCACTGAGAGAGAAGCTGTTTGTCCTCGCAAGGCTTCCCCGTTCACAGCTATTTCAGGCTGATCAGACAGCACCCTGAGTGTTTGGAGATAACCGAGGGCTGGTTGCTCACTTAGGACTTTTGTAGCAGCAGAATAAGAAGAGGAAAGCTCTGAACTGCTCGGGCGAGAGGCTGTATCTTCCCTCCTTCCTTGTTCATAGGAAGCCCAAGTTCATGCATGGGGTGGGGTGGTTTGTCTTGCTGGCAGAGGCCGGGGCTGAGTAGGGCTCCCCCTGACCAAAGGGGCTTTGCCCACAGAGCATCAGAGCACCTCCCATGTGCTCTTAGAGGTAAAGCATCCTTACACACTGCATCTCACAGAGTGTTGGGTCTAAATTCATGGTCTCGTCAAAAGAAAAAAAGGGGGGAAAAAGCTGAAAATATCTGGATCGCTTCTTCTCTCTCACTGTTGAATTGTTGGGCTTTATCTGGAAGAAAAACACCTGCAGTGACTGTGGCAAGTGTATTGCTTCTGTGGAGGGCAGCCCTGGCTTCAGGTAGGAATACTTGCTCAGAGCATGGAGCTGAATGTCTTACCATCTGTTAAGGTTTTCATCAGCAGCACATACATGCTGCAAAGAAAGAAAAGCCATGGTTTTCTTTCTCCCTCTCCTCACCCTATGGCTCCTGCTTTGTGCAGGGACAGTGGGAAGTGAAGTGCTCTTTCGCCCTCTGCTATACTAGTGATAGAGAGAAACCACCCATGGTTCCTTTCTCAGACCTGGCCTGTGCTGTTGGTGAAAGTAAAAGACATGGGAGTGCAGATGAAAATGAAATACATATTCCTGAACTTCTCATAACCCCTGTGATGTATTGATGGATAGTCAATTGCTATTAGGAGAGATTCAAGGTTCAGTGGGCTGCTCAGGGCTGACTGTCCCAGCACATTGGGCACATTGCAGAGTCCTGATCAAATACTCTTACCTTCAGAGTCAGCACAAAAAGCATTTAGACTGTGGAGGCTAAATACATGCTTTGTATGGTTCCTCATAGTTAGCTTTATTCTTAAACATTCATGCTATTTCTCTCCCAGTGGGAGAGAAGAGGGTGGAGAACACAGAGTGGATGGTTGAAGAGTATTAGAATATGAACCCTGCAGGAGAAATAAAACTTGGCTCTATAGCTTTATTTGATTTCCTGAGAAAAACGAAGCTAATGTTATTAGAAATGGGTTAAAGTGTTAATCTTGCCTTAAACAACACTAAGTGTTTGCTTATTTTCTTCTGCCTTCTCCCTGCCTCTGCAATAAAATGGCAGCAGCTTGTTTAAAAGTGGTTGAAATAATTTATGAAAGTAACTAAAAATAAGCAGATGTTTTTCATTGACGTTCCACCTGCATTTCAAAATCATGACATGGGCTGAGCAGCTGTAGCATCCATCCTGCTGGATGATCAGGGAAGTCAGCTCCATACAGCTCTTACTCCAAACAGGCTGTCTGGATGGTTGGCTCTGGAAGGACTGCCAGGTTGCAGAGATGTGGATTTCCTTGCCTGCATCTTCTCTTGGGGAACTTCAAGGCCACACATTACAGACCTGATAGTCTTGTCTTCCAAGATACCCAAGCAAGCAGCTGGGCTTGTTGCTGCCCATTTAGTCTTGGTACAAATTCATTGGAATACCCACATCTGATTATTTCTTTTGGCCCAGATGTGTCAGCAGGAGTCCTAAGTGAGTATCTGCATAAAGTAGTAATTGAACTCCTTGGAATGTTGCCTTACAAGTCATTGTGGTTGGTATTATCAGTGTGTCCAGGTGCTCATGTGTCAGGAAAACTAAACACTGCTTCCTGACCTTGCAAGGCACATAATGGAGAGCTTTGCAGAGTTGCTATTCCCAGATTTTAAGGAAGGTGAAGAGGCTTTTTCTCCCTCCCTCACTCTGTAGCTGGAAGTGCTGGGAAGAGATGGGCATTTCAGAACAGTGGTATAAATGTGCTCTCCACAAAACAAGCAGAAAGCTGTAGGTAGTTTTCTGAACACTCACTTGGATTTTGTGAGGAAAGTGAAGCAAAAAGGGAAACTCCAGACTGTCTTCGGTGATGTGAAAGATAAGCACCCTTGTCATACTATCTCTGTGGGATTGTTTGTATTTGGTTGCTAGACTCAAACATGTCCCCCTCTTCTTCTTGTACACAGAATTAAAGTACTTTTTTGCACTTTGATTGGTGAAGAAAGGATTAAGCAAAACCAACAACTTGCAGTTCTCCTGGGATGCTGTCAAAGCCTCATCTTTCTTTTTCTTGTTTTTTTTCTTATCTTGCTTACTATGCCTTGTGTTTATTCTCTCCTTGTTTACCTCAAGCCCTCAACAGTTCTCTATTTTAAGATTCTCCCCTCTTGAGTTTAGTGGAGACCTTGAATCATAGAATGATTTGGGTTGGAAGGGACCTTAAAGATCATCTGATTCCAACCCCCCTGCATGGGCAGGGACACCTCCCACCAGACCAGGTTGTCTTAAATCACTCCCTAGTTCTTTGTCCACAGGAAGCAGAAACAAAATTTCTTCTTGCTTCCTGGCCCAGGCACAAAGTCTGCACATTAGCAAACATAAGGTTTTGTGGTGAAGGGCTGCCTTTCAACTTGCATCAAGGTACATCAAGTCCTTTACTGCAGCTGAGATTGGTGAAACCTGCTCTATTCCCTGTATTTAGAGAATCAATTCCTTTACCAGTGAAAAAAAACAAACCTGGCAATATATGTTGCAGTTTGTTCCATCATTATCTTTTACAGCTGCTTCCACAGATGTTTATTTTGAAGATTTTCAGGTCAAGCAAGTGGTGTTGCCTTGGAATAGGTTTTTCTTTCTAGTGTATTGGTGCTGCACTGCTGTTCTTCAGTCACACCACCTCTCTCCCCTCCTCTCCCCACCCCTTACAGCAGTTTTATTACAAATTTCTGCTGCCAAAATTCACCATTTATCTGCTGGACCTGTAAGAAACCAGGGGGTAGGAGTGGTGGTTTCCTGGACTTCTGCCTCTTCTCCCTGTACCTTCACTTGAGTACAGACAGCCTTCTGTATTTTTATTCACCCTGTCTTGTGGTAATATCCCACTCTTGCCATCTTGAATTTGCTTTCATGTTCTCTGCTTCCTCAGTTGTGTTGCAAATAGACACTACACATAATTTTAGCAATCCTTAGTAAATGGTTTCAGCCAAGGATTTTACTCTGGTTATGTACATCTGCTCTCATACCCCCAGGATCAAGGATTCAGACCTCTCTGACTCAATTTGGCAGGGTGACTGGAGTGTGTACTGTGCCACAGTTCATTGTATTTGGTTTCTAATCCAGGTGATTAGGTTGTATACCTGCAAAGCCCTGATAACAGGCACGTAGCCTCTCTCCAGTTCAGATATTTATAAATGCAGAGTGCTTCAGGAATTTGTCACCAGCAGCTTTTACTTCAGACCTGCATAATTTGCAGTTAACAAATCGTGCAGATCAGCTTCTCCTGGCAGCTTAATTTTAAAGCAGGGTGACACCTCACAGTGGGCAGCTAAATAATGAAATCAGGGGGTTTATTTCAGCAAATTTAGTGAAGCAAATAGAAGTTTACAAGATTTATACACCGGTTGAGTTTGTTTTAATAGTATAGCCATAATCCAACACTCTGATGCCAGTTCCCTATTGTTGCAGGAGAGAGTGGAATGTCTTAAAGTTGCTTAAAGAATCACCAACAAAGGTATCAGGAAAAGGTGATTTTTAATATAGATCTATGAAAGTGCAACTTAACAGAATTAGATTGCAAGGTTCACTCTGTTACTTACTTTGTGGAAGGGACATGTAAGGGTTAGAAATGGATGGGATTGCCTTACACAGGGATCAAGTGAAAATTATTCAGACAGGGATAGGGTAGATTGAGTGGGGAACAGGCTGGAATGATTTGCATTGGAACCGGGGATAAGAATTAGGAAGGCCTTCCTGTAGAGTCACTTGGTTCAGAGCTGATGCTTTCTGAACTCCTCAGAGAGAAGTCTTGGTGCAGCTGAATCCACTCCTGGTCCCTGACTAGACTGATGGTTTATACCTAAGGAGAGTAAGTGTAGGAGTTTCAGTGTAGTGCTTTGACACATAATAATGGATCTGGTGTGGTTTGAAATAGCAGTAACTTAAGATCTATTAACACCATTATAATTAAGCATACAATTAAATTATACCATTTTCTCTAACAATGTTTCTAAACTAAATTGTGCACAAACACACACAGACACAGAGGTTGACCTGTTAAGATGTTGAATTTTAACACCTAATGTCACAAAATAAGTTGCATTCTACCCCTTGATTACCCCATGGAGTAAAATTATAACAGCCTGGTACAATTTGATTTTCCCCCCATGCCTTAGAGAAGTGGCAGCTACTTCTTCAGTCAGATGAACCAGCTTATCTCGTGTGACAAGTATTGTGGGCTGCAGCTCAGCGTGATCTCAGGGAGCTCCAAAGGGACTCCTTTTCAAGACCAATATTTATAGGTTCCCAAAATTATTTACCTTGGTCAGTATTTTTCTATGATGGCCACACTTCGGGTCAGGTAACTTTTGGCAGCTTTCAGAGTGGGCAGGAGGGGTCTCATGTATGTTCTGCAAACAGAGTTCCAGGTGGGGTCAGGAAGTGCCTGATCACCCCAAAACACTGTTATTTGCGGTAGGACAAGCATGTACCCAGCTGTTTGAACTCACTGCTCCAGCAAGCAAGGTCTGGAAGTGCTGGACTTTCCCACTGCACCTGCTATAGAAACAAGACCAGTGTTGGGCCCATCACCCTTGTAACCAAAGCAAGAGCAGTGGCTGGTGTTCACCTTGCAACGTGGCTCAGTGGGGTGAGGTCTGTGACACCACTTCTAGGCAGCTGCAGGACATGTTTGCCTGCCCTTATCCTCCTATCTGCCTTGGATCTGAGAGGCTGGCTGTGAAACACTGCATGTTCTGCCTTCCAACAAGGCTCAAGCTGTGTTTGGCTGGGCACTGTTTAACCTACACTGCTACAAGTCCTTCTTACCACTGAAGAGCCTCCATAGGGAAGTGTAGGTTGCTGTGCTGAGGACAAGTCAAACTTTACTGTTCCTGAGCTGGATATTGTCTGCATGGAAACTGACAGTTGTGAAGCAGCAAGGGAGAAGGAAATCCCACATCTGGGCAGAGGAATCTGGAGGCTCCAGGGGACTTCTACACTGGGAACTGAATTTCTTCTTTCGTACTCAGACCACGTGTCTTCCTCCTTATGTCTGAGGGAAGAGCAATGGGCAGGACAGTGGCAGGTGAAGCAGGCAGATGCAAGAGGCAGGAGATGCCTGGAGCTGGGAGCTTTGATCTTACTGGGAGATCAAAGCCAGCCCTGGAATCAGATTATGAGTGCTGGGAAGAAGCTTGCTGCTGAGCCTGTTCCTGGTGCCATGGCAACAGGCCATCAATTTCCTTGCAGGCCCCGTCTCTCCAGTTGTAAAGTGGATTAATGACAGAGATCTCCTTTCACAACACCCTTTAAGATATGATGGTGAAGGGTGGGTTAGCAGAGCCTGAGTCACAGGACCATAAATGTATGGTTTTATTGGGTGCACAGGACCACTAGAGCAAAACCTCCAGAGACAGACTAAAGATCCACATCTCCAAAGAGCTGTGACTTCTTCCAGGGACTCCCTCCATTGAAACTCTTATTTTAGAAACATAGGGGTGGAAAAGGGGTCGGGGGAGTGTGACTGTGCATGTGTATTGTGAATATTTTCCAAGGAAATCAGGTGGCCTGTGACAAATTCCAGTAACTGACTGGGCAATGGGAGAGAGAAGAGTGCCTAAATAAATGCACTTGGTAGAAGACATGACAATATGTCACCAAAGACCACAGCTTCTGATATCTTATGAGCCCTTTAGTGCGTGGTTTCTTTTGTTACTTTACTTAAGAGTTCCCTGGCATTTCTCTAATAAAGCCTTCTACCTCCTCATTCTCATTTCCACCCACTGGTTTCTCACTTCTCTCTTCCCAATGTCTTTTCACCTGCTCTTCTACAACTCCTAGGGGGGTTTTGTTGATTGTTTTTGTTGTTGTTGCTGGGTTGGGTTTTTTTGGCGTTTTAAATGTCTGTAATAGTGTGAGTTTCCATGGAGTCAACAAGCAGCTGCAGTCACTGATGTTAGGGAGATTCAGGGTGGAAGAAGAACAAGTTTGAGCACGAGTTGTGGGGAGGAGACAGGGTTGTACTGAGGTTTCAGTAAGTGTGGAGAACTGGATTCTTCTTCTCTGTTAGCAAAAGGGATAAACAGAGCTGGAGGTGGCAACACTGACGAGCAGCCACACATAGGGCTCAGTGGAGAAAAAGAATTAGAGTAGCATGTGAGTGAGAGCGCAGGAATTATGGGTTTGTGCTTGTAGGACTCTCTGGCAGCAATTTAAGGGGAGGTGTAAGTGGAAAAATCGAAACTGAAGCATTCAGAATTGAAGCTGCTGAAGATTTAGATTCTTCAGCCAAGGCAAGTGTTGATTCAGGTGAGATGGAAATGGAAAAACTTAGGATCATCCTCTATGTCCTCAGAATTTTTGATCAAGATTTTCCTTTGTTTCTTATTGGTGAGCACATTTAGTTTGTGTAAGGTCTTTCTCACTGGAGGTAAAGATATGTTCAAATCTGATCCTCAGTTCCTTCTTCTTGGACTCTAAAGTAACAGGGAGTACAGCCTACCCTCAGTCTCCAGTCTGAATTAGTCTCTCTTACAGTTAAATCCAGCTTACTGTTTTGCAGGCACAGTGAGATAAAACTCTTGCTCATTATCAGATGACATCACCTCCCATTGCCCCTGAGCATCCAGGTCTGGAAGAGGTACACGTGGTTCCATCTTCTCTCTGTGGCATTGTGTCACAGACTGCAGCTGCACAGCCCTGCAGAGCTGGGACCTTCCAACAAAGCCTTTCAGCAGCCATCTGTCTGCCTCTAGCAGCCTGACAACCATGTCCCTGCATTCCTGAGCTCTGGTCAGTGAGCTCAGCTGCTGTAGGTCATTGAACAAATCCACTGAACGGGTGGATTCCTGAGGTACAAGAACCATCAGGGGACCTGCCACCACTACCTGGACTCACTGGCATGGCAGCCTTTCAAATCAGTTACAACAAAGCCTCTCCCAGAGCCTCCAGAGAGTACGTGGTGTGTAATCAGTCTGCAAGGGCTGAGCTCCTGCTCAGTGCACTCTGCAAGTAGCTGGGATTTTCAGTCTGGCAGGAGAGCACCAGGGGATTGCAGGGATCAATACTCATCACCATCAGAGCATGATAAGGGTTTCAGTTGTGGTTTGTTCTGCTGCAGCCCTTGGGGCCTGGGCCAGCACATCCAGTGCTACCAAATATTGAGAAAATGCAGGTGCTAAAACTTTTTATTTTTATTTTTTAGGAAAACACTGGACCACTTTTGTACCTGTGCTCTGCCTCCAGACTGAAATAACTTTGTAGAGCTCACGAGCCTTTCCTGAAACACCTTGGTTCTTGGTTTGTTCTTGACTTTCAGGATGCAGACCCTGGGACAGGTTTCTGTGTTTGCATGGCTCTTGCATTTCCTCTAGGTACTGCAAAGGGCTGGGAAATAATCCTCACTGCATTCCCAGTGATTTGCACTGTGCATAAAAAATGCATCTTAAAGCAATCTGTGACCAAAAAAAAATAAATAAATAAAAGTTGGCCAAGGAGCAGTAAATAAAACAAGATCCATCTCTGGAATAACTTGCTGTTTCACCAGGCTGAGGAAATACTTGCTGCCTTTTTATTCGCATGTGCACTGGCTAATGTAGATGAGGAGTTCTACTGGCTGTGGAAAACCATAAAGTACTAGCAGAGGGATAGAGGAGGTAAAGGAGCAGTGTCAGTGCTCTCTCCATTTCCCTTTGTTTTTAAACACAGACACTTCACAGGATAACCAGGGGGAAGACTGTCACACCAGCAAAAGGACAGGGGCCAGTCCTGCAGTCTGGAACCAGAGGAAGCCTGCAGTCTTGTCTTCTGTTTTGTTGGTGGTTTTTTTCGTTCTTTTTGTTTGTTTGTTTTTTAACTTAACAGATGAGTTGTTATAACCTTGGTGGTGCCAGATCTTAAAACTGTTTCACAGCTTTCCTAAGATGTTCCCCCTGGAGCTCCAGCTCTTGGTTATATTTAAATACATAGCAATCTCAGCTAATTTATAATTTAATTTACTTTTGCTTACAGAGATACAGGAGGCAGGGAGCAAAAATACGTGACCCTCAATATCCCCACACCAAAAGTAAATACTTATTTGTTCTAAATTTTGGTGACACTTTAATCCTCTTTAGTGATGGGAAGGGGGAAAAGGCAGCCAGTTCAGACTTCTGGAATATTTGGGTTTGTAATTTCTGCAAACCTGCTGTTCTGTCCCTTTGGTTTGTAGGTAGCACATGGAAGAAGATACTCTATGTGTGTTCACAGCAGCTGTAGCAGGTGCTGGTAACAATCATGGGGTGTCAGTAGAGGATGTGACAACTGCAGTATCATAGAATAGAACAGGGTTTTTTTTGGGAAAGACCCTTAAGATCATCAAGTTGAACTGCTAATCCAGCACTGCCAAGGCCACCACTAAACCATGTCCCTGGGCACAGCTTCTATGTACCTCCAGGCATGGTGACCCAACCACTTCCCTGGGCAGCCTCTTTCAGTGCCTGACAACCCTCTTGGCAAAGAAATTTATCTTAGTATTGAGCAAGGGGTGCTCCACAATCCTGGAAATGTTATTGGATTCAGGCAAATGCTTCCTGCTGTAGCATTTGTTGGTATGTGCTCCCAGAGATGCCAGCTGAGCTGCAGCTGTGTGGAAATGTCGTCCAGAGCAAAGCATTAGGATGTTTCCTAAAGGACCTGCCAAATGTCACTAGATCAGGATTTTAATTTTTCAACATCAAGAGGGTGAACAGTCAGAATCCAAACGGTACTTAACTCTAGGTAGTCATGTGAAGTGCAGTATTATGCCTCTTCACTACGCTGCTCTATCAGCTCCAGAGCCATCATGTTACCATTTTTTGGACCAGATGTGGTAAAAATACGTATTTTTTAAAACTCACAGTTGTGACAGTTGAGCCTTTGTCATAGTGAAAATTTCACAGGCATAATACAATGCAGTTTTCCATGAAATCTGTAGCTCACAGTTCTGTCCAGAGCCTGAATCACAAAAGTACTTTTGGGCACGTGATTATTGTTTCCAGCCCATTTCTGAGTCCTTCTGGAGTCACTGAGTTAAACACTTCTCTCAGTATTAAGGATCTGGTCTTCTGTTTCTGCCTTTGGTGCTGGACTCTGCTGGAGGGAGCAGAAGCTTCTTCTGGGTAGTGACTGCAGGGTTTGGTCTCTCACCTTGCTCTATGTCTCTTCCTTTCAGGTACCAAGACGTTTTCAAAGCCCATTTTAAAAATGTATATATATATATAATTATTTTTTTTTTTAACCTTTCCTCACAGGGGTGTTTGCATTTGGACTTTTTGCCACTGACATATTTGTAAACGCTGGCCAGGTTGTGACTGGGAACTTGGCTCCCTACTTCCTGACTGTGTGCAAGCCCAACTACACTGGGAACGACTGCCGGGCCCACCACCAGTTCATCAACAATGGCAACATCTGCACGGGGGATGTGGAGGTGGTTGAGAAGGCAAGAAGATCCTTCCCATCCAAACATGCTGCTCTGAGCATCTACTCAGCTTTATATGCCACGGTGAGTGCCAGTGGTGAGTGCTGGCTTGCATGAGAGGTTTCTGTGCGTGCATCTGGATGGAGCTATTTTTCTGAAAATGTCGGGGTTTTTTTTAAAGAAAATGAGTGTTGTTTTGGGAAGGGCTTTCTTCTTTATTTGTAAGGGAAGACCCCCTTCTCTCTCTGTTTCACCAAATTCAATGCTCATTGCTCTTGAGGCACTGTATGATGTACAGGTACATCAGGCTGTATGATGTTCTAATCTTTTCTTTGCTGCTGAATTTCTTGGGAGCCTTTCAGTGTGCATTAAACCTCCTCTTCTCCCCAGCTCAAGAACATTAAAATGAAGTTCATGCTGAAATGGCTCCTGGATCACTAATACTTCTTTTGGTCACATGCCGTGGGTTTTTCAATACTTAATGTGGCAAATCTGCTATTTCAGTGGGAGGCTGAACTGTGCTGGATTTTGCTCCCCCTGTTTGGGACAGTTACACCTACCAGACTAATCAAAATTCAAGGCCTTGGCACTTGGAGTGGCTGCACTGAGCATCCAGGAGATGCATCATGTTCTGCAGAACCATCCTTGTCAAAGGCTGCTTCTCTCTTACCAGAGAAATCTCTGTGGCAAAGGTCTGTATAAGCTTGTAGGACGTGGCATTTTCCAGTATTGGTGTGACACTGTGAACTTTCCAAGGAAACAAAACTATCACAAATCTCCCCACCCTCTGACTTCTCACACTCCGCCTTTCTCATCCTAGATACAACATACGCTCTAAATATATATAAGCATATATTTACATATATATACATGTATGTATGTCCATTTTAAACTCGCAGACAAAACAGTCTCCTTGACTGTCTATGCTTTTGCCTGTCTGAAAAAGAATTACACACAGGATGAATGCTTCTATCACACATTGCACATTGCTAAATACACTGCTTGAGTGTACTGATAAGACCGGAGCAAAGGAGCTGGATAAATAATTTACATAGTTGAATCATAAGTAGTTTATTTTTTTTTAAATGTTATTTATTCTGTTTTCCTTCCCAGCCTCTCCTGGTTTTGACATTTAGAATTTTTTAAAATAAATTTACCCTGTAAATAGGATTGTGGGAAATTAGAAACAAAAACAAAACCCAAACACTTGATATGTGTAGGAAATCAAATGTGACTTTCACTGAGATTTTGGGCTTTTACACAAGGCTTTGAAAATATGCTCTTAGTGAAAGAGCAAACACATTATGAGAATGGTAAAAAATATCTTGGCTTTAGGGACCAGTATAATAAAGGTCAAACCACAGTGATGGGGAAGTCTGACCAGAATGGAGAAGCTTTCCCAGTTATTTTTGAGCTCCGTGTGTGACTCGTGGATGAACTGGAACATACCTTCTGGGAAAACAGTTTGCCTTGTTTTAAACCCCCCTCATGAGCATTTAGCAGATTTCCCTTGGCAGTCTGTTTGCACAGTTAGTTCCCCTTGTTGCCAAAATTGTTCTCTTTACTACAAATTTATGTTTTCATGCTGAGACATGTGAAGCTTCAGATACATTAGGTGCTCCCCATCTCCCATGCAGGTAACCTGAAGATCCACTTTCATCTCAGACCTGTAAGAAAACAAGCACGTGTGGGTTGTTCTCTGTAGCTGGTGTTTGCAGCTGTGGCAGCAGGGTTGCATTCCTCCTGCAAGGAGGTGATGCTTCTCCTTTGCATGCTGTGCTGCTTTCGTGGGGAACAGGAAAGCAATCCAGCTCCCTGTTGCTCCTTTGAATTGGCATCTGCTAAAAGAACCACGTGGGGTGGAAGGGTGGATGGCAGTTATTCACACAGTGGCACTGATGTTTTTTCCTGTTGTTTCCAAAGAAGAACCCTAAGGTGAGCTTTGGTGATGGTGTGGTCACCAGCAGGCCCAGGGCAGGATTGCTGCCTGGGGCTCAGCTGGGAGTGCCGAGTCCAGCCCTATGCTGCAGTCAGGAAAAACAGAGCAGGCAGGAATGTCTGGAGTAGCTTCATCCCCTTCCTGGTGCTGTTACGCACCACAGTGTTCCAGTTCATAAATTGAATTCACCTCTAAATAGTGTGCTCAGCAGCACGTTGAAGAGCAGAAAATTTCACTTCCAGGGACAGAGTTGTGGCAAATTCAGCTGTTAGAAGTCTGGTACTGCTGTTCCTTGGCAGGTGAAATTGTAGTTTAGCCTTGGTGCAGGTCTGGAGGCAGTCAGATCTGCCTTCCCTGGTTGGCTTCTCAGGCCTGTCCCTTTCCTTTCAAGGAGGTGTTGCTGCATCCCCTCCCTTCTCCTAGAGCTACATGTTGGCTTTAGGGCAAACATCTGTAACACCATCCAGTGAGGAGAAGCCAGGACATTTGGTGGCCCAGTCAGGGAAAAGATATACGGACAGGGAGAAAGTTTGACTAAAAAATATGGTACAGCAGAGTAAAGGAATATATGAAAGGCAATGAGCAGAGTGACCCTGAGAATGCATAAAATTTCTGCTTCTTGATCCCAAAGCTGTGTGCCAGACCACAGTGACCTCTGTATACCTGCCTCATGAAGAAAGGGACAGGCATTAAAGTACAGTTAAATAATTGCCCGTGGTTGCCAAATAGATCATGGAGTGTGAAGGAAACTGTGCTGGCAGCTGCAGTTGGAAGCACTGAGCCAAACCTGCCTTTGGCATAGGCACAGGAGAATCCTGAGGCAGCTTCACCACATCCAGGTCGTTGTGTTCTCAGCCAGAAATGGGTGGTGTGAGCCAGCACCATGGCTGCTTCTCACTCTGTGCATTTCTTTTAGCAGGAGCCAATTCTAACTCCTTAGCTGCTGCTGCTGCAGCAGCAGAGAACAACTCAGTGTGCCTAGCATCTTGCAGAGTCCCATGTCCTTCCCCAGAAGTGAAGTCATCCCAGAAGAGGATGGGGTTTGTGACCTGCTGACTGCACAGTGACCCTAGCTGTGCTGCTGTTGCAGGCATGATTGAAACAATAAGGATTTTCTCTAGAGGCCTCTGTTCACAAGACTAACAGAACCGCATTTCCATGCCTCACAGCTAAAAAAGGGAATAGTTTCTGCTCTGGTGATTTTACTTATTTTTACAATAAGATAACATATATTTTTCTTTACAAATAAACTGACATTTTAGAATCCTAGAATCACAGAATTGTTTGGGTGGAAGAGCCCTTGAAGATCATCAGGACATCTAATGTTTCAAATGTATCTTCCTGATTCTGTTTCATGTATGGGAGACAATGTGTCATCTGCAGACGTTTCTGGCAAATGTATTTGATATATTTGTTTTGCTTATCCAAGCTTTGGGAATTACGCAGGCACCCATACTTCCTTGCTAAAAAGCATTTTATTGACTTGTTCTGCTCCCAGACCTGGTTTGATTGATCTCTTCATTTTGTGGCTCTGGAATTAACGACTGGCTGCTGTGACTCACATGGTTTTACTCTCTCTGACAAAATGCATTTAAAATGAAAGATAAACTACCAAAACCACAGATGGTTCATTAAAAAAATATTCAGAGCACAATGAAACTACATACTCTGGAATTAAATTTTCAGGATCAACTTTATTTTGGGAGAAATCTCATATTCTGTGTTTCATTTCATCTTGCAGAGAAAATGTCCGGAATGGTTTCTCTTAATGTTCTCTGTTTCTTAAACTTAACACTGCTTAGGATACTGGAGCAGCTGGTTCATATGGATGCTGGGCAGTCCTCTGTGTGCACCTCACAGTTTCTGCAGGATTATGAACATAAATTCCTAACTCCCTGTGCAGACACTGAGTCATGTACACCCAGAGTATGTGTGTGCCACGGATGAGCACGTGACGCACAAGTTGGTAAAACTGAGCCTGTAGGCACCAGCTCAGAAAAAGTCCAGTGTGTAAATGCAGTCGATGGGATATTTGACATCCTGAAACAGCATTGAACAGTATCTGGTTTGTTTCTTTAAAAGTGTTCCCTGAATTTAACCTCCGCCTTCCCTTCCCAGTGCTTTCCTTAATGAATCCTGAGTTTTGCCACATCCTTGCTGATTTAGAATTTGTCTGGGTGGAAAAAGACGTGTGTCTGGCAGAGCCCCTTTTCACTTTCAGCTTACCTTTTGTTTCAGATGTACATCACAAGCACAATTAAGACAAAGAGCAGCAGGCTAGCCAAACCCGTGCTGTGTCTGGGCACCCTGTGTGCTGCCTTCCTCACCGGGCTCAACCGAGTTTCTGAGTACCGAAACCACTGTTCGGATGTGATCGCAGGCTTCGTCTTGGGTAGTGCTGTAGCTTTGTTTCTGGTAAGCCCACCAGTCCTTCTGCATTCCTTTAAAAAATAACTCAGTTTAAAAAAAAATAATAATAATAAAAAAATCACTACTCTCTTGTGGCCTCTTGCAGCTGATTAATCCACTTGCTAAGAGCTAATTCTAACTGCATCTGATGAAAGGTATCATCAGAGAAAATCCTAATATGAAATCAGGTTGATACTAATTAATAAGGCTAATATGAGACATTTGTGCATTGCATATATTTCAATATTATTTTAATTACTGGTCATGCTCCTACTTGACCTGTCCTAGAAAATGCTTTAAA
The DNA here is from genome assembly GCF_000747805.2 of Chaetura pelagica. Taxonomy (NCBI): domain Eukaryota; kingdom Metazoa; phylum Chordata; class Aves; order Apodiformes; family Apodidae; genus Chaetura; species Chaetura pelagica. Next base: position 21,815 of record NW_009953643.1, on the reverse strand, counting down.
GATGGTGCAGAATTCAGCTGACTTCAAAATGGCTTGAGACCTCTTCTCTGAGCCCCTGTGTTGCAAAGTCCCAATGTCTGCCAGGTATGTGGCAGCAGTGTAGGAGACAGTGTTGTCTGGCACTCTGAGCAGTGGTCCTGGTTCTCCATTTCATTTCTAGACCATGAAAGAAATTCACTAGGAAGGAAGGTCAGGACAAACCCCCTGGGAGACAAAACTTGCTCGCTTGGCAGCATTTGGGGTTGAGCTGAAGTGGTTCACCATCTTTTATTAACAGGTATCAAAGGCCCTTCCGTGGAATCTAAGAACAGCACCTCCAGTGTTCTTGACCGGGTGGTTTAGGTGTTTTGTCTAGTGAGGGATCTGTTGCTGAGGGTCTACCCGTAGAGCAGTCATGGTGATTCTCACTGCTACCAAGAAACATGCCTTGTTCCCATTTAACCAAAATATGCTTCAAAATTATCCACTGCAGAGCAACAGACACTTTATCCTGGTGATTAGAAGGTATTAGGTTTCAAAGATCCCTTAAATGTAGACTGTCCTGCCACTGATTTTTTTCCATTCTGTACTTAAAAAAAAACCAAAACCAAACCAAAAAACCAAACCAAACCACAGAGCAAAAACCTTCATATATTCTTTATCCATGTGTTCCCTTTAAATAAAAAGATATCTGCAACTTCTGACCTAAATCTCCTTGGCTTTTATGTGAGTAGCTTGTCTTCTGATTATTCCCACTGGAAAAGGCAGTTTGAATCTGCAGCACAAGAGGCAGTGACCCCCTGTATCTGGTGAGGACAGACTGTGCTGCCAGTGCCTGTTCCCTGCAGTGGCAGGCACACCTTGGCCCGCCGACCGTCTTGCTC
>NW_009953643.1:11444-20879 GCF_000747805.2 Chaetura pelagica | reverse complement strand
CCCCCTGTCCTGCCAGTGCCTGTTCCCTGCAGTGGCAGCCACACTTTGCCCTGCAGACCTTCTGCCTCCCTGCTCACGCCACAAGCCCAGTTGTAGAGTGGTGGAAGGGTCTCCTGGAGCTCAGAGAGCTTCACCGTGTGGAAGCAGCAAGTTCAGTTCTGCACAAGGGAAAGGCTTGTAGGATCAACACTGGAGCAGCCGTGCTGGGAGTCTGCAGGAACGGTGCTAAAAGAGCGTGATGCTGTCCAGGTGTGAGGTAGATTCTTCCATCCAGTGAGCGGTTCGGAAACAACAGCCAGGGTCTGGAGGGAATATTTAGCCAATAAAATGCACCATCGGGGTATCCGTGGCTCTGCGATGGTAAAGCAGAGGTGGGAGTGCCTGCTGTATGAAAAACAAACGGGCTGAGAATGGTTCACCCCCTCAGACCAGAGGCCAGGTATACCCATTTACCAGGGTGGTCAGATGGTCCCGGCCACACCAGTAAACGCGCAGCAGACCAAGGCTGAGGTAGATGATGCCTTGAACAAAAACCTGGGTGAAGTTCTCAACAAAAAGTGGCACCTATGAGACCCTGGTGGCAATTCCTGTAAGTGTTTCCTGTGGAGACAACGTGCTGACCTGACTTTATTATTTTTTCTCTGCATTACACAGGGGATATGTGTTGTCCATAACTTTAAGGGCACTCACGGAGCACCTTCTAAACCGAAGCCTGAAGACCCTCGAGGAATGCCACTAATGGCTTTTCCAAGAGTGGAAAGTCCTCTGGAGACACTGAGTGCACAGGTACTGCAAATCCTCTCACCCAGACCATCACCAATGACATTTTCTATTATGGCAGAGTAAAAACTGGTGGTATGCATAACTACACAGGGAGCTGGTTTTACTCCTGCCATTAAGCCCACTGAATAGAGTGAATTTGCATCCAGGGAGCTTGTTTTGAGCACACATCCAAAAGCTAAAGCAGTAGGATTTTACATGCCTATATATATTGTTTGTGTTAATAAATTTTTGCTTAGAAGAGCAGAAAACTGAGAGAAAAGTAAAGATGATTCAGTCTAATTACACTTTGGGATGCTTTTGGGATGTCTGATGCATTTATTGTAACAGTCGTAATCCTGAGGATAAACTATGCTGTCCAGAAAAATATTATAGAGATAAGATTTTTTTCCTTATTACTGTACAGTGTCTCCTATAAGAAAAGGAAATCTTATACTGTTTTTTATCTCCAAGACATCAGAAGAGAAGTTGACAGCATTCTTTCAAGTTTTTTAAAAAATAGCATAGCAGGATCATCGTTATTGATGGTGTTTCTGTTAAACTACTGACTTCAAATGGCTTGTGTTGGTGTAACTGAATCACGCCCAGTCCTTTCAACATAGACAGGCAAATGTCACCTGCCAAGAATTTCTGGAAACAAGGAGAAACTCTGTAGTTCATCAGTTATCTGAAATGCCCTGATGTAATTTGTCCTTTAAATAGTGCTTGCTACATTAAATGTCATTCCTGTGTATGTAGTTTGTGACAAGATCATAGAATCATAGAATCATGGAATGGTTTGAGTTGAAAGGGACCTTAAAGATCATCTGGTTCCAACACTTTTGCATGGGCAGGGACACCTCCCAGTAGATCAATAGTGACTTCTGTTAAGTGTTTTGACAAATAAACTGAAAATAGGAATTCTAAAAAAAAAATGGAAAAGGCACTGTTTCTAACACTTGGAAATATTTTGCTGAACTGAAGAGTCAATCTGGATTAGGCAAAGATCAGACTTTCAGCTGAATCTGCAGAACACTGTGCATTAACTGTTCCCCTGGCAGACTTGCCGTGCAGTAACTCAGTGCCAGTGAGGTACCCACATTGCATTGTGGATGACAAAAGGGCTGGACAGGTGAGAATATACAGAGATTGTGAGAACAGCTTTTTCTAGTCATCTGTTTCTGTGAAGTGCAGGTAGGGCCTCTCAAATCAACAAGGTCATCTTCTCTGATTCAGGGATCAGCCTCTAAATGACCCATGCAGGAGTAGATGTGGAAAAAGTGGTCTGAGGCTGTTACAGACAAGACTTTGGGAGTGGCTGCTCATTACTGGTGCTTAGGACATGGGCACTGCAGTGCAGTGCAGGACACAGGCACTCTGTGCAGATTTCTGCTTCTGTTCCCACTCCTGCTTTGCCCTGCAGCTGCACAAACCCTGCAGATGCAGTATGGTCCAAGGACAACTTCAGGACACTGAAGTCCTGCTTCCTAGAAGGCTGAATCAACACTGTTTCCACCTAAAGAGAGCTACTGTGTTGTGGCATGTCTGTGGCTGCTGGTGTTTCAGCATAAGGAGCCCACCTCAGTTATGTCCCCTGGTGTCAAACTGCATGGGATCAACATGCACCCATCACATGAGGCCAGACCATGTTCTTCTGGGCTCAAGACTGAGGGCAGAACCACTGTGTGTGTTCTGTGACTGCATGAAGTGCCTGAGCTGGTACTGGCACATCCCCTGGACAGGACCCAGTCCAGGTTCAAGTATGGGAAAAGTGTCACTGTGTTTTCCAAGCCTGGTGCTGGGTGCTGACAGCCCAGGAGCAGGGCTGGAATTCAGCCATTTCGACCATCAGCTCAGGACAGGCAGCTGTCACATTACTTTTGTCTCGTAATTTCAAAGCCCCACATTAGATGGGCAACAGGTTCACTAGTGATGGATTTTCTCATTCGTTTTACACCCTAGGCAAATGTAAAATGCCAAAACCTATACAAATGTTCATGTGTTGTCTTTTCCTCTTTGCAGAATCACTCTGCCTCCATGACTGAAGTAACCTGAGGTGGAAGATTGGCCACAGAAGCTATTTTTTATTACCCCCCAGTACGATACTCTAAGACACACAGTTACTAAATATCTAACTGTGATGACCAGTATTATGTTATGTCTAGTTAGAGGCTAATGTTTTGTACTTTTTTTGTATGAGGAAGTGACGTAGCTTGCCCTGATTTTTTTGTCAGCTTTAATATTATTATGCCAGAATTTAAAAGCAAAATGGAAAAAGGAAAAAAAAAACCCACAACATTTTCTTGTTTAAAGTGTGCACTGAGGAACTACACCTATGGAATTGTTGATGTTGTTATGTGATATTTGTACACATTTTTTTTTCATTTTTTAATTTATATATCTTGAAAAGAAAAAAAAAAAATCACTTTTACCTTTTCTTACCATAAGAAGTGCTTCTACCAGTGGTTCAGAGTCTGATCTGAGCGAGCTCAGCATTGATCTGAAGCAACTGCATTTAAGAGAACTCAGATTAAAATAGTGGTGATCAGGAATCTAACCCGATGATACCATCCACGATGAAAAAAAAAATACCCATCCTTGACTCAGTGAGCTGCTTAAGCATTCCTTGGCATCTGGATGTCAGTTGGCCATCTGCATCCTTAAGCACCTCCCTGAGTCAAAGCCTAGTTGTTCTGGTGTGGGTGATTGTGCTAGTTATCACAGAATGACTAAAACAGCGTACTCGGTTTGCAATATAGACAGGCTGGACATGGAAATTTATTAGTAGTAGCTGATAGCATGTGAGCTGACTATACCATCTCCCTTGAGATCCCACCACGACCCTCCTGTTGTCACCTCCCGAGGCCCAGCTGATGCTCCCAGTGGAACCTGGCTTCAGGAATCGACTATGGGGATATACAGCCACCACTGCGGAGCGGGGCTGCGCCTGCAGCGCCTCACGACTTCATCACCCACCTCGCAGGGAAGGGACCACACTTCTCCAGCAGAGCAGCATCCCTTGGCATTCGGACTGGGGTAACTGACAAGCCAGTTGTGCCCCCCCCCCGACAGTGTCGTTTTCACTCAGGGGGGCTTTGGCAGCTCGACAAGAAGAACCAAAACACTGACAGAGTCTGTAGTAGCAGTCCGCGTTTTTGTAAATTCTGCCGAACGGAATTTATATCAAAACTGCTATTGTACAGCTTAACAACTTTGTTTAAGGGGGAAAAAAAGAAAAAAAAATTTAAAAAGACAATGGGGGGTGGGAGGGAAGAACAAAAAAGAGCCCATTTGTGATGGCTAAAACTGGGGCAAAGGCTTCATTATGTGACTTTTCACTGTTCCTAGGATTTTCCTGCATCTCATTCTTCTAGCATGGTGATAACTACTGTGTCTCCTTTAAAGAATGGAGCCTCTGTCTGTACTTTTACTGGAATGTTTACTTCACATTTTCATGTCCCTGGCTTTTTTTGTATATTTTTTTCCAAAACAGATGAAAAAAAAAAAATTATCAAAAAACAAAACTGTGTAGCCTGATCTCTTTCAGTGACACACAGGAAATCTGGGGTGTCTGTTTGTGTCTAGTCTTGTGGTGTTTCTTGCTGGTTGGTATTTTATTCTGACTCTGCTGAAGTCTGCTTCAGCAGACTTCACCCATGTAAGGATCATGGTCCATGCAGGATTTCTGTGACCATGAGAAGCCATCCATAGTGTTCTGGGTCTCTCACTACGACTTTGACCCAAATTCCACAGGGAAAATTTCTGCTGAATGGCTTTGGCTGCGGAACCAGTCCTTGCTCTTGGTAATGAGATGTTGGGCACTCTGCTCAGTATGCCCAGCCAGCAGCTCCTAGCTCCACTCATTCTGCAGAGGGTCAGTGGGAGGTGAATTCCAAGACAACAGCTTTACAACCTATTGCCCAGATTTTGCAGCTGTGGACCCTGGGCTGTGTTCCTCCCAATGTGCTGTTGAGTCTTGGCATGAGTCTTGTGTTCCTGGCCAGTACCTCCCACAGAACTGGCAATGGTGGTGTCCCCCTCTGCTTGTCCTCCAGCATGATGGTACAGGCAGGTTTTCTGAAGGTGAAACATGTAGTTCTGAGTTTCTTCCCCATCCTCCAGGTCGTAGAAGGATTTGAATCTCGATTTTCCACTTCCTCCTTCCAGTTGCAGTGCAGCACAGTGAGAGGCACCTCTCTGCACTTTGAAATGAGCAAGTGAGCCCCACTGTCTTCTCTGACACAGTATGTGGGGATGGAAGCACCCAGAGGTCTGCAGGCAGATGCAGATCTTGTTTGCACACACTAGTCTGAAGGTGCCCTAGTTCTGGATGATGGGTGGGATGAAGGTGGACCTACCACACACAGTCACAGTGTTTCCTCTTGGCTAGCTCTGTGTGTTTCCTGCCATGTTAGATTTAGAGCACCTCCAGCCTTTTCCAGCTGACAGGTAAAGCCCTGCACAGGACAGCTAAACCTAACAGCAGATTTGCTTTTCCCAGGTGCCTTTCCCTTCAAGAGCAATGCGTGTCCACCTCCTGCAACCTGTGACTCAGTGAAAAAGCAGTCCTTTGGATCATAGAATCACAGAATGGTTTGGATGGGAAGGAACTTGAACATGGGTTGGGACACTTCCCACTAGACCAGGTTGCTCAGAGCCCCATCGAACCTGCCCCTGAACACTTCCAACAACACTTCCCTGGGCATCCTGTGCCACTGTCTCACCACCATCAGGAAATAATTGCTTCCTAATGTTTAACCTAAATCTTCCATCCTCCAGTTTGAACTGTTCCCCCTTATAACTACAAGCCCTTCGAAAAAGCCCTTCCCCAGCCTTCCTGTAGCCCCTTCAGATACTGGAAGGCTGCTATGAGGTCTCCCTGCAGCCTTTTCTTCTCCAGGCTGAACTAGCCCAACTCTCTCAGACTGTCTTCATAATTCCATGGATTCTTCATGGATTTTTACGATTCTTTTACTTCCTCTACTAAGGTACATAATTCTCTGTGTGTTGTGTGCAGTGGGCTTGGGCAGCTCACAGTGGCTTATGTGTTCCAGCTGCATAAAATAAACCCATTACAGTGGCTAGCTTTTCGTCATGGAGCTACATAGATGGGCTGAGAACACCCAGTTTGGCACTGCTGTTGTCCCAAATCTGGTCCTTCAACTGGTGTGCAAAGAGCCAGTCATCACTCTGAGTGGAGACTGGTCTTTTCTCTCTGGCCTGCAGAGCAGACACTGGGCACTGAACAGCAGGCAGCACTCCTGCTGAGAGACAGGTGGAATCTTCTATACAAGACGGCACCAAAGGAGAAACTGCAAGAAACTACATGATTGGTTAGTGATGATTTATTCAATCAGTCCTACTCGACATATGCTGCTAAGCTTGTGTTCACTGCATTTAGGGAGGGTTACCAGGTAGCACACTCATTACTCACAGAGGGGTGACTTTCAGCATTAAAATTTACTGTGGTAACTGAAGGTTGTATCTTCACCCTATCAGCTACCACTAAATTCTTGCTAACCTTGGTCAGTGTTGTGGATCCTGCATCTAGACAACGGTAACACATAATTGTGGTCTGGGGCATCCAGCCATGCTGTCACAGATGAGGTGTTTTGACATGGTGATCATTTAGCAGCGATTCAAAATGTATTAATCAAAAGACAGAATTTTAGCAGCACTTAATAATTAACCAATTTAAAGATTGCCAAGTGATTCAGTGGAATACATTATGATTTAAAACAGTGACTTAACTACAGATTTGAGAATTACAAGATTCACACTAGCTTACTGCAAGGCATCCAAAACTAACTTACAGGTACAAACACAGACATATTTGGGCTCAGTGCGATACAGACATCCACTCTCATGAAGGCAAACATCATTTTGTCATGAAATTTAAAGCCATGGGAAGGGAATTTGAAGAGGCTAGAACACAGCTAAAAATTCCCTCTCAAGTATGGAGTAAAGAGTCACAACGCACCAGCTGTCCTCAATGGGCCATAACTGATTCTAGGAGATGACACCCTGGCCGTCCAACAGCTCTGCTGGCAGACAGTGCTCTGGGAGCTGGTACCTGAGAGGTGTTCCAGCCTGGGGGATTGGCTGGTCACAGCCCACCACAATCCAGGAGAGCTCAAAAGGTCTCCCTGGGAATTGCTGCCTACAAGGTCCAAGATAATGGACCATTTTGGCCCAACTCGGAAGATGAAATACTCTGGTAGGATCATAGAGTCATAGAGGGTGGAAGGGAGCTTGAAGATCATCAAGTTCCAATCCCCCTGCCATGAGCAGGGAACCACTAGGTCAGGCTGCACAAAACCTCATCCAACCTGGCCTTAAAAACCCCCAGGGATGGGGCATCAACAACCTCCCTGGGAAACCCATTCCAGTTCCTCACCACCCTTATAGCGAAGAATTTCTTCCTAGTATCTAACGTAAATCTCCCCTCTCTCAGTTTAAAACCATTACCCCTTGTTCTATCACACTATCTTCTCTGATGAAAAGTCCCTCCCCAGCTTTCCTGTAGCCCCTTCAGGTACTGGAAGGCTGCTATGAGGTCTTCTCAGAGCCTCCTCTTCTCCATACTGAATAGTCCCAACTCCCTCAGCCTGTCTTCACAGCAGAGCTGCTCCAGCCCTTTGATCATCTTGGTGGCACTTCCCTGGACACTCTCCAACAGCTCCATGTCTTTCTCGTGCTGAGGGCCCCAGAACTGCACACAGTATTCCAGGTGGGGTCTCACCAGAGCAGAGTAGAGGGACAGAAACCCCTCCCTGGCCCTGCTGGCCACACTTCTTTGGATGCAGCCCAGGACACAATTGGCTCTCTGGGCTCCAGCACACACTGGTGGCTCATGTTGAGCTTCTCATTTACTGCCACCCCCCAAGTCCTTCTCAGGACTGCTCTCCAGCCATTCTGCCCCCAGCCTGTACGTGTGCCTGGGGTTGCACCAACTCAGGTGCAGGACCTTGCACTTGGCCTTGTTGAACTTCATGAGGCTGGCACTGGCCCACCTCTCCAGCCTGTCAGGTCCCTCTGGATGGTCCCTTCCCTCTAGGGTGTCAGCCACACCACACAACTTGGTATCATCAGCAAACTTGCTGAGGAGACACTCAATCCCACTGTCCATGTCTCCAGCAAAGATGTTGAACAGCACTGGTCCCAGTTCTGACCCCTGAGGACCACCACTCATCACCTGCCTCCATTTGGACATTGAGCCATTGACCACAACTCTCTGGGTGTGCCCATCCAGCCAATCTCTTATCCACCAAATAGTCCATCTGGCAAATCCATGCCTTGTCAGTTTGGAGACCAGGATGTCATGTGGGAACAGTGTCAAAGACCTTGCACGAATACAGGTAGATGATGCCAGTTGCTCTGCCACCATCCACCATCTCTGCAGCCTTGTTGTAGAAGGGCCACCAGATTGGTCAGGCATGACTTGCCCTTAGTGAAGCCCTGTTGGCTGTCACCAATCACCTCTTTGACCCCATGAGAGACCTCCCCCTTAACAGCACCCGAAATAGTGCTAATTAACAATAGCTGCTATTAATTAGTTATGAAATATGCTAATTAAATAGGGCGTGGTCAAGCCCCAAATAGGTTAATTAGGATAAGTGGTTATTTGGAGCAGCGAATTAGGGGTGGAGGAGTAATAAGGAAGGTTAATTAAGGGCAGAAGGTTAATTAGAAGGCTAATTAGGGTGAGATGCTAACTAGTAGGGGTTAATTAGGGGGCTAATGAGGGATAATTAGGGATGTGGGTTGTATATTAGGGGTGGGATTATAATGAGGGGATAATTAAGGGTAGGGTTGGTTAATTATAGTGTGATTAACACTGGAAGGATAAATAGGGGGCTGGGGTAAATATTTAGGGAGTAAATAAAGGTGGTGGGGATTAATTAGGCATGTTATTGGAGTTTGGGGTAATTAAAGGTGAGGATAATTAGGGAGGGGTTCTAATTAATAGTGGGATTGGTAAGGGGGTAATTAATTAGAGGTGCTAAATTATTTGGATTAAGGGTGGGTCCAACACACTAGTGGCAATTAAGAGTTAAGACAGTTTATTATACCTAATTAAAGGCTAGGAATTGATTAATTAGGGGTAATTAAGGGTGGTAGTTGGCTAATTAGGGTTAAAGAAAGCTGTGGAATAATTAAGGGGTAATTAAGGTAGGGATGATTATATCAGCTTAGTTAAGGCTGTTAATTGATTAGTTAGGGGTTAATTAGTCATTAATGAGCTTGGGCCCCCTCAGTGGGAGGGAGCCCACATCTGGGGGTGGAGCCAGATATGGCAGGTGGGGCCCAGATGTGGGGATGGGAGGCACAGCTATGGGGCAGGCCACATGTATAGGGGGTGGGACCCATATGAGAGGGTGAGACCTACACATATAGGGCAGGACCTACATTATAGGGAGGAGGGCTCGCTTTGATGGGTGCAGGGACTCAGGTTTCATGAGACAGGTCCCAGACATGGGGAGCAGGCCCACACTTATGGGGTAGAAACCACTTCTATGGGGCAGAATGAACATAGAGGGGCTAGAGCCCTATTCTGGTTTGGTTTGGTGGCTTTTTTGGTAGCAGGGGAAGGGCCCCAGGACTGACTCTGGTAAGAAGCTGAGAAGCTCCCCCTGCTCCAAACCCAGCCAAGGAGTCATTAGAGGGACAGTGGAT
>NW_009953643.1:10902-11147 GCF_000747805.2 Chaetura pelagica | reverse complement strand
AGGTGCCTGTTCCCTGAGCAGCCCGTGACTCTGTGGGAAGCCCAGGCTGGAGCAGCTCCGGGGCTGGTGGGAAGGACTCATGAAGGAGAGGTTCCTGGAGGACTCTCTGCCATGGGAGGGACCCCGTGGAGAAGCAGGGCAGGACTGTAAGGAATCCTTCTCCTGAGGGGGAAGGAGCAGCAGGATCCATCAGCCTGTGAACTGACTCTAAACCCCATCCCCATCCCCCTGTGCCGCTGGGGGGA
>NW_009953643.1:7805-9153 GCF_000747805.2 Chaetura pelagica | reverse complement strand
GGGAAGGACTCATGAAGGAGAGGTTCCTGGAGGACTCTCTGCCATGGGAGGGACCCCGTGGAGAAGCAGGGCAGGACTGTAAGGAATCCTTCTCCTGAGGGGGAAGGAGCAGCAGGAACCACCAGCCTGTGACCTGACTCTAAACCTCATCCCCATCCATCTGTGCCGCTGGGGGGAAGGAGGGAGAGAAACCAGGAACAAAGGGATTTGGGGCTGGGAAGAAGGGAGGGGTGGGGGTAACATGTGCAAGCCCTGCTCTATGTGTGTCTGTGTCCTGTGTGGGTTTGATGAGTGTGAAATTAAATAATTATTTTTTCCCCAAGTTGAGTCTGTTTTGCCTGGGACCTTAATCAGTGAAGAACCCTCCTGGTCCTTTGTCTCAACCCATGAGCTTTGTCCTCCTCATCCCAGAGTGTGTGTGTGGGGAGCTGAGTGAGTGGCCGTGGGGCTGTTCCTTGGTTGTTGTGTTGGGCTCAAACCAGGACAGACCCACATATAGGGGGTGCAACCCACATATAGGTCATGTTGCAGGTGCTGTGAGACATGGAGAGCACAGGGTACCTGGATCCCTGTGCCACCCCCTGACCCTACAGACCTTGGGGTGGTCTTGGAGGAACTAGGGCAATTTGGATGATCTGGGGGAAAAGTAGGGTGTTTGGGGAGAATATGGTGGATTTTTGAGTGATTTGGAGGATTTTCGTGATTTGGGGGTCCATGTTGGCAATTTGGGGGGAAACCAGGGGATTTGGGAGAAATTTGAGGGATTTGGGCACAATTTGAGCAAATGTTGGGGAATTTAAAGGAAACTGAGGCATCTGGGACAATCTGGGGAGTTTTGCATTTCCAGGGTCATATGGGGAATTTGGGGAGGATTTAGAGGTTAATTTGGGTGATTCTGGGGAAATGTGGGGGATCCAGAGGGACTCTGAGGGCCTTAGAGGGAAATCTGAGGCAAATTTGGAGGAGGGGGATTTGGATGAATTTGATGCAAATTTGGGGGTTTCTGGTGAAAAATTATGGGACAGTAACTTTGGGGAGTTCCCTGTTTTGGAGCAATTTGAGGGATTTTAAACTGGGGGAAATGTGCAGGTTTGGAGAGGTTGCGGTGAGTACTAAGGTGATTTGGGGAAAATGTGGGGGGTTTGGAGAGACCTGAAGGGATCTGGGGTGAAGTGTGGGTGTTTTGGGGCAATATAGGAGATTTTGAGGGTAAATCTGCAGCAATTGGGGGCCATCTGGGGATTTTGGGATGAATCTGTGCAATTTGAGGAAAATTTCATGCATCTCAGAGAATTTTTGGATTTTGAGAGATTTGGGGGGGGGGGGGGGGGGGGAGGGGGAATTTTTG
>NW_009953643.1:4346-7657 GCF_000747805.2 Chaetura pelagica | reverse complement strand
TGGGGGGGGGGGGGGGGAGGAATGGGGAATTTTGGAGCAATTTGAGGGGCTTGGGGTATTTGGGAGACTTCGGAGTAAGTTTTATTAATTTGGAGCCATTTTTCAGAATGTTAGGGTTTGAAGTCAATTCGGTTAATTTAGATCTCTGGCTGCCAGAGGAAACAAGAGGAGCAGGAGCATCTCTGCATCATTCCCAGAAACATTGCACACCAGAAATCCAACTGCTCCACAAACAACCTCTTTAGTAGAAACATCCACAAAGTTCCAGGCATTCCACAGACTGCTGCATTTATTTTCTGTCCTTCCAGCTTCCCTCTGTGCCTCCTCTGCAAGGAAGCAAACCCACATCATTAGTTACACAGGAAGGAGAACTTAACATATGTTGTTCCATAGCTACAGAAAAACATTGAGGAAGAACTAACTGAGAGCTATCAGAAGGAGCAACAGAACTTAAAAATATAAAGCCAGGGTTCCTTTGACAGACAGAATACCATGAGCTGCCTGAAACTGGCTGTTTGTGCAGGGCAGTGGGAGTGCTAACCAGCATTTAGAGATCTCAGGATTCCTTTTGGCACCAATTTCACATGGCAGTTTTGAGTACAATGAGTGGTTTGATTTAAGAAGGCACCTGTAATGGCTTTTAGAAACCCTGACAGGGTCTTCTTTTCAATCTCAAGGAAAAAAGCAAAAACACAAGAAAAACAAGCCAAGACCAAAAAAGATCCCAACTTAGCCCCCCACAACTTCCCTGCTGGTCCTGGTGGCTGAGCTGCACAGAGTGCCAGATATGGCCAAACTGCACCAGCAAAGGATGTCACAACACTCAGAACCACGACAAGATGTCTCTGAGGTGCAGGAGGAAACTGGGGAGTTGGTCACCCCTGTTTGTCCCCACTGGACCTGTGACTGCCAGCAGCACAGTCACAGCCAGAACTCAATACAAGCCCCGTTGCTGACCACACTGTGTCACTGTTCCACAGGGAGAACTTCTCTTCTATCCTGCAGATAATAAACCAAGAAACCTGAGGACAACTGAACAAACTAGTGATAGACTCTTCTATGCAGCCAGCAACCCAGGAGCCCTGCTCCTGCCCCACAGCTGTGGCTCAGGAGAGGCAAAAGCCAGGCGCTGCTTGGTGGGGACTCACTGACCCCAGATGATCTTCATGTGGGGGGGGCAGCTTTGCCCCCCAGATTTGTCAAACCTGGAAGTGTCCTTCACAGGAGCACTGTAGAAATGCAGGACATCCCCAGCGGGCACATTGGGTGGAGCTGGGAACTGGGAACAGTGTGACAGAGCTCTGCCCCAGCTGGGCCAGCAGGAGAAATTTTAACCTCCTGTCATCAAGGTGTGTCTGCTGCCAGTTCTCAGGAAGCTCAGGTCCAAACACCTCCTTGACAAAGAGTGGAAGCTCTGCAGCTTCCCCGGGGGGTGAGAGCTTCTCCTGCGTGGTGAGGGACAGACCAGGCTGGGCTCTTTTCTCTTTAGCAACTATTTTCTCTGCTTCTATTTCTTTTCCTCCTTCACGCTGACACAGACTGAAGTGCTCTCAGTCCCTGGGCTAATGAAGACTGGGTCAGAGCACATTTTTCTGCACAGACCTCATTTAGTATCAGGCTCTTCCTAGCCTGCAGAGAGTTGTCCTGTCCCTTGGGCACAGCAGGTTCATTATAGACACCAGAAGAAAGATACGTGGCGAGGCTTTTGCTTCTACCCCAAATGCTGCTGACCCCACAGCAATCACCTGCCTATCTTACGTTATTGGTCTGAGTCTAACCAGCATTTTAACCAGATTTAATAAGTAACCTTACTTTCCCAGTTGCAGCCCCATTTTCTAATTTGCTCTGGAACAAAACCCCACAACACAGAATAACCACTACTCAAGAAAAGATTAGTGCCCACAGATACAATAACAATAAAAAAATAACTCATTTTAAGTAGGAAAGTGAAGCCTGCTCCAAATTATCTGACTTGCTCATATGACACAATCTGGTCAACAAATCAAGTATGGCTTCAATGTCAGCAGGTAGAGCTAAAGATTCACCAACTCGATGGCCTGGATGATCTGTTCTGAAACTACAGCAATGAAAGCAGAGGGTCATCATGGTTGCATGCCCAGGACAACATTTGTGGGTCAGCATTGTCTAGAACCAGGATCCATAACAAGTTAAAACACTGAGCAGCACTGGGTAAGAATTCAGCAGTAGCTGATAGGATGAAGATAAAACATCCAGTTACCTTCATGAATTTTAAATGCTAAAAATCACCCCTCTGTCATAACCCTCCCTAAATGCTGTGAGCACAAGCTTAGCAGCATATGTTGAGTAGGAGTGGATAATAAATCATCACTAACCAATCCTGTATTTTCTTGCAGTTTCTCCTTTTGTGCTATCTTGGATAGAAGACCCCACGGGTCTCTCAGCAGGCGTGCTGCCTGCTGTTCAGTGCCCAGTGCCTGCTCTGCAGACCAGACAGAGCAGTCTTTATGGACATAAGAGACTCCCTACTGGGATAACCAATCATAGAATCATAGAATGGTTGGAGTTGGAAGGGATCTTAAAGATCATGTAGTCTCAACCCCCTGCGTAGGCAGGGACACTTCCCTCTAGACTAGGTTCCTCAGACCCCCATCCAACCTGGCCCTGAACACTTCCAGGAATGGGGCACCCACAACTTCTTCTGGGCACAGGCTGTGGGAAGCCTGTTCCAGAGCCCCAGAAGAGTTTGCACCGACACAGCTGCGCAAAGTTGTACAGAAAGACAATTTATTGAGGCATCAGATACAAGTTCAGAATCGCCCTTGGTAAGTTGTGCATCTACTGCAGAGATTCCAGCTCGAGTTAGTGATTCCCAGGCAAACATCCAACGGAGCTGGTGGTGCCATTCCTACCAAAGACCAAGGCATCCCTCTTTCGTGGGGGAGGAAGAAGGATTCAGGCCCATCAACCCATCTGGATAGTTGGAATGTTCTTCCTCCCCAAACCGGAGGATGCTACAAGAGAATATTCTACCTATTGACCGGGGGGACTAGGTCATAAGCTGCCTGCTGACTGGTTCTAAGCAGGCTCATGACACTTGAAACATCAGAACTCCACTAGCCTGCACTCTTGCCCAAGGCTACAAGAGAACCACGCTAACTGGTTGAGTGACCCAAAGCAATCTGTGTTCCCACAGCCGCGTCCCTCTGGGCACAGGCTGCGGGAAGCTGCTGCCAGCCAGGAGACGTCCCTGGGTGCCTCTGAGGTGTGAAAGTGGAGAAGGAAGAAGGACTGGGGCATCTTCCATTCCTGGGGCCACCTTCACCCCAGGG
>NW_009953643.1:0-1627 GCF_000747805.2 Chaetura pelagica | reverse complement strand
AAAGGTGCAGGCAACACTGGAAGGCTTGTGGAAGCAGCAAGACAAGCTGCAGGAAATGGTGGAAGGTGTGGGGAAAAAGCAGATCAACCTGCAGTCCACAGTGGAAAGTGTCAGGCAGGAGAAGGAGAATCTGCAGGTGACGGTGGGAGGGGTGGAGAAGGAGCAGGCCAAGGTGCAGGCAACACTGGAAGGCTTGTGGAAGCAGCAGGACAAGCTGCAGCAGATGGTGGAAGGTGTGGGGAAAAAGCAAAACAACCTGCAGTCAACAGTGGACAGCCTGAGGCAGGAGCACGAGAAGCAGTGTGCGAATGTGGAATCCCTGGAAAAGGAGATGCACAGGCTTCTGGTGCTGATGGTGAAACACATGGAGAAGGTCGAGGAGAAGGAGGAGAAAGAGGAGGAAGAGGTGGGGGCAAAGGAAGAAGAAGAGGAGGAGGAGGTTGTGGAGGAGGAGGTGGGGGAGAAGGATGGAGAAGAGGAGGAGGTGATGTATGAAGAGGATTGGGAGAAAGAAGAAAAAGAGGAGGGGGAGGTGGTGGAGGAGGAGGTGAAGGAGATGGAAGAAAAAGAAGAGGAGGAGGAGGAGAAGATTGTGGAGGAGGAGGTGGGGGAGAAGAAAGAAGAGGAGGAGATGGTGGAGGAGGAGGTGGAGGAGAAGAAAGAAGAAGAGGTTGTGGAGAAAGAGGTGGGGGAGAAGGAAGGAGAAGAGGAGGAGGTGGTGTATGAGGTGTGGGAGAAGGAAGAAGAAGAGGTGGTGGAGAAAGAGGTGGGGGAGAAGGAAGAAGAAGAGGTGGTGGAGAAAGAGGTGGGGGAGAAGGAAGAAGAAGAGGTGGTGGAGAAAGAGGTGGGGGAGAAGGAAGAAGAAGAGGTGGTGGAGAAAGAGGTGGGGGAGAAGGAAGAAGAAGAGGTGGTGGAGAAAGAGGTGGGGGAGAAGGAAGAAGAAGAGGTGGTGGAGAAAGAGGTGGGGGAGAAGGAAGAAGAAGAGGTGGTGGAGAAAGAGGTGGGGGAGAAGGAAGAAGAAGAGGTGGTGGAGAAAGAGGTGGGGGAGAAGGAAGAAGAAGAGGAGGAGGAGAAGGTTGTGGTGAAGGAGGTGGGGGAGAAGGAAGAAGAAGAGGTGGCGAAGGAGGAGGTGGTGTATGAGGTGTGGGAGAAAAAAGAAGAAGAGGAGGAGGTGGTGTATGTGGAGGTGGGGGAAAAGGAAGAAGAGGAGGAGAAGGTGGTGAAGGAGGAGGTGAAAGAGAAGGAAGAAGAAGAGGAGGAGAAGGTGTATGAGGAGGTTTGGGAGAAGGAAGAAGAGGAGGAGGAGGTGGTGTATGAGGAGGTGTGGGAGAAGGAAGAAGACGAGGTCGAGGAGGAGTGGGTGTATGGGGATGATTGGGAGAAGGAAGAAGAAGAGGAGGAGGTGGTGTATGAGGAGGTGGGGGAGAAGGAAGAAGAAGAGGAGGATGAGGAGGAGGTGGTGTATGAGGAGGTGTGGGAGAAGGAAGAAGAAGAGGAGGACGAGGTGGAGGTGGTGGAGGAGGAGGTGGGGGAGAAGGAAGAAGAAGAGGAGAAGGAGGAGCAGGAAGAGGTGCCGAGTGTGCTGGCAGAAGGCTTGGAGGAGGAGGAGCCAGCAGAGGAGCCAGGA
>NW_009953642.1:100924-120289 GCF_000747805.2 Chaetura pelagica | reverse complement strand
ACATTTGCCCTTGACAAGACAAGATGCTGGGATGTTACTATGTCTTAAGTGTAGGAAAACATCCTTCGTTGAATCTTGTGCCTTTGACAGTCACATGCAATCAATGTTAATGAAAACCATTGATCCCATGAATTTGTTTTAGACCCCAGCCTCTTGCACTGACTCAGTGTGTTGTATAACCAGAAAATCATAATTTTTGTAGTCACATGTTCAAGTTCTGAGATGAGGGTGCAGAATACATAGGAAGACAGAAAGGCAGGTGGCATTGGGGTCTTCTAAGATGGCAGGAGCAGTGGCTTCTCTCTATGATGATATCCTTTTGGATGGATACCCTCCTACACTAGGGAACACACAGAAAAACATCTGAGATCAGATCTCCAATGACTGCATGTCTAGAAGGTAGCACTCTCAGATCTCAAGTATGTTTGTATTATAGTTAGCACACCAGCTGCAGTCTTCTGGATTTCTGTAAAGGAGCCTGCAAGGAAGCTGGGCAGGGACTTTTTACAAGGGTATGGAGCAACAGGACAAGAGGTAATGGCTTTAAATTGTAATTAGAGGAGATTTAGATTAGACATTAGGAGGAGATTCTTTAGTGTGAGGGTGGTGAGACACTAGAACAGGTTGCCTGGGGAATTTTTGGGTGTCTCCTCATTGGAAGTGTTCCAGGGCAAGCTGGATGGGGCTTGGAGCAACCTGGTCCAGTGGGAGGTGTCCCTGCCCATGCAGAGGGGTTGGAACCAGGTGGTCTTTAAGGTCCCTTCCAACCCAAACCCAAACCATTATGTGACTGTGTAAGTTTTGTTCCCTGTGATGTCTACTAATTTATAATATATTTGATTGATCAACCATGAGACTTTTCAAAAAAGTTTTTCTTGGAAAACTGGTGGGTGCTTCTTATCTCCACTCAAGGTGAATGTAGAACCAGTCTTCCAGTTGTTCACCTGGAAATCTGGTGCCTACTCCAAAAAGCATGAGGAGAACAGCAACTGCCACTCTGGTTTTGGTTTGCCAACTCAAGACACTCCAACACTGAAAAACAAGAGCCTTCTGATCAACACTCCTGGCTTGGTGCCTTTCAATTCTTTAAGCATAGCCACTGAAAACTAAAAAGCTCAAGTTCAGGGAGAGGCAAATTGAGGGAGAAATAAGTACATTCTGGGATCTAATCTTTTAGATTTATGGTAGCCAGAGATTGTAGCCATGTATTTTAGAGACAGAAGGAGCCTTTGTAACTTTCACTTCGCATAAAAAAGTTTGAGTGTTACAGTCATACCTTCAGGTGAGCTAGACTGTGAGTTTTGCAGACTTCAAGTGGTGGAGAATCTGTCATATCCTCAGCTGAACTCTCCAGGATTGAAAATACGCAGCTTATCTGTAGTCAGAACTTGTGTGGCTTGAGCTACCAGCCTGTGAATGTTATGCATTTGTATGTTAAATTAAAGAGCCCTCTGCCCTTTTATATAATATTTTCCTGAATTTCTATTTGGACTTTTTTTTTTTTTTTTTTCCCCTCACTGCTTTTACATTTAATTACTGCTCTGCTGCAAGAGTTCAAATTTTCCAAATGAAATTTCAGAGGACAATGCTGTTCTCCTCTGCCAGGCTGTGTGCAGTACAGTGTGGGGTGAAGGAAAAAGCATGCCCAGCTCCCATCAATGCTGAATGTCAGCTTGAACAATTCCCTCCTCTCCCTCACCTTCCTCATCCCCCAAGGATGGACTATATGTAGGTCTTTTTAATCTATTTTTTTTTTGTGGCAGGGGACTATATCCTAGCAGTTTGCCATTATCTAGTATTAATGCTCAAACTCTTAATGAGCACAGGCAAAGGAGGATGCTTAGTAACAATACAGATAGTACAAAAAACACAGGATAAGCAGTTTGAGATTAGATTTTAATGCCATCTTAATGACAACACCAAGATGTAGAAATTGTTCTGTGTAACTCTGCAACTAACACTGGTGCCAGAATTCTGCAGCATGTATGTACCATTGGGGTTTCCACTTAGGGAAGTGTGATTTTGGAAGCAATCAGAACAAGGGGAGACAAAGAGGTGACAGGCAGCATAGCATCAAGAAATATTTTCTTCTAGCTGAATAACAGACTCAGCCCACTCAAGCAGCTTGATGGTATGGTCATAGTGCCCTCACTTGTGTTAATTTCTCAGAATTTCTCTTGATCAAACAGACTGGGGCATTGCAGCAAGGGTTTTGACACTATTTATTGAATATTACATTTTCTTGCATGTTTTAACTCTCTTTTTAGCTCCATTCACTCCGAGGAATGACAGGTAAATTGTTAACAGATATCATCAGGCTTCAGAAATTATGTCTGTGGTTTATGAGAGTGGACTAGTGAAACTGAGCTTGTGAAACCAGGTCAGCCAAAACCAAAAGTGAAAGCTCTGAGGTGCTGTAAACTCTCCAGACAAGTTAAAGTCATCTTGCCTTTTGGGAATCACTGGCCAAGAAGCAGAAGAGAAAGGCAGCCAAAATTGGAAATGTCTCCTCTAGCCCATACCCTGTGAAATGTAGAAGAAAAACAGCAAGGTGGGATCTGAAGAGTTTGACATGGGACATGAGAGATTGTCCCTCTTACAGCTTGTTGAAGATGATGCCCTGGAAGGATTTGGTGTATTAGACACAAGCCTCTAAAAAAAGACCAGAGTCGCTAAAATTTCATTCCTGCACATGTCCCAAAAGAGGGGAATAACCTTGTCTTCACTTGTGCCTTGATGCTTGCATCCTATATTGGACAAGATCTGGAAAGTCAGGATAACTGCACATACAGCAGGAGGAATGGGGAAATAAGACAGCAACCCTGTTTCAGTCCAGAGAATGGATCAATGGCAGAAACAGGAACAACCCCCCCCCCCCCTTCCTTCAATGTCTTTAATGTTGCCACCTTGAAAACACCCTCTGTCTGACCTAGCACCAGCTTCAGGAGCTACTTTACATATAGTCTCTTTTCATACTGCAAATATCCTCTTAAAAACAACCACGTGAAAGGCTTCCAATTCATTGTGCTGCTCTTTCACCTCTCATTCTCCAGGCTGCCACAGAAAGAGCCAAGTGTCCAAGGCACCACAGTCCCTGTACTCCTTTCTTTCCTATGTCACACATTTCAGAAATAATCAGTTTCAGGAAAACTGAACAAACTGGTGTGACATTGTTGCATGCCCACCCTTGCCTTCCATAGATCTCTGTGTTATATACCACTCTGATGCAGAATCTGGTTACTGCTCCACCAGAAAGTGATGGCTGGTTTGAAAGCCTCACAGAGGTCAGGGGTAGACTTGGGGGCAGAGCAGTGTAAAAATCAGTTCATGCCAAAAATACCTGGAGTTGTGCTTTTGTCACCAAGTAAAATTTCAGCATGGATTCAGATCTTTTATTCCCCTTGGGCTGATCTTTGTAACAAAGAGAAGAAAAAAAAACTGAACAGGAGACTTAATGGTCTGTGTATCAATGTCTCAAGTCCTTTCTCTGTGAACCTGCAAGAAGAACACATTTAGCTCCCAGAAGGTCTGACTCAGCCCTTCTTCTTTTCAGGAAAGGCACAAAGCTGCAGCTTTCTGTATGTTGGCCAAAGGAGAAATGGGAAACAAGGGAGACAGAGGTTAAAGAAAACCATTTATAAGGGAAGGAGAAGATTTTGATGAGAAAATAGTGACACACAAAGATAATGTCAGAGGGAGTAGTCACAGAGAAAACACAAAGAGCAAAGCTAAGGAGACATGGAAGGAAAACAATGAGAGGGGAGGGGAAAGAGAGAGCAAAAGTAAACAGAAAAGAGTCTCAGCAATTCCATAATGTAACAGTGATGAGGCTTTTAATGATTATAGACAGGAATTCTCAGAAATGTACTCTTGAAGGAAGTTTGTATACTCTTATTTTAATATCTATGACGACTTTCCCAGCCTTGGTAGAAGTGGAAACCTTTTTGCTAGTGCTGCAGGCTCTAAAACTAGGATTCCTCTGTGCATCATCAAGCTCCATGGAGCAGCATCGGTGATGTCTGCTCATCAACTCCAGGTCCATGCTGCTTCTAGAGAGTGTGACAGCCCTGTGCTGAAACTACTCTTCAGAAGAACCAGGGAGAGAAATACACTATGTCCTGCCAAAGCAATGAAGACATCACTTGCATGGTACCTTGTGGTACATAGACACAGGTTGGTTCTTATCCAGAGCCAAACAGAAACCTGAGCTAATTCTACCTGTGTGTTAGGTGTAAAATACCATAGAAAATACAGAGATTCTGGGCTACCTGAAGCAAAGCCAAATTCACAAGACAGTATTGCTTTTAACACTTCCAGAAATTTCAGCCTGCACCTGTTCCAAGTCCAGGCTCCAGCACTGACCCCATCTGTAAATAAACAGTGTGCTTTGCTATTGACATACCACCCATTGTTCACCTGACTCGGTCCTCTCAGACTAGCTGTTGTCCATTTTCTCACACTGGATATTTGTCTGCAACGTTTCTAGAGATAGGTCTACACAATTATAAATAACAAAAAGGTCATAGTTGTCCTTCAGTGAAATTTTGAAAGGTGCACACCACCCATCGACACTAACATCAAAAAAGAAGACTGCCAGAGAAATGACATCACAGCAGAGAGGAAGCTTTTGAGCTCCACAGAGTGATTCAATCAGACTTTTCCATCTGAAACACATTTTGCTTGTGCAGTTGATTTGCACGGAGTAAATCCACCTCTGTTACTTCAAAAGAATTGACACCAGCTGTCCAGTCTCTCTGAGTCCTATGAAATGACAAGAAATAGTCTCTGATCTCTTCAGGGCCCCTGCTGCAGACTTCAGGGGGGGGATTTTCCAGTGGATTACCTTCAAAGTTGCATGAACAATAATTGTATCCCCAGTCCAGGTTCACCAGCTCCCCAAATCTTGCTGGAAGGGACTGTAGGTGGTTGTTTCCCAACCAAAGTGTGTGTAGATTCCTTAAAAGACAGACATCCTCAGGCAGGCTCTCCAGTGAGTTGAAGAGCAATAGCAATGTTTCCAGTTTCTCCAGCTGCCGAATGCTGGAGGGGATTGTGCCTATTTTGTTGTCACTCACATCTAGGAAGGTGAGGCTCCTCAGCTGGCAGAGGGGTGCAGGCACTTCGGTGAGGCTGTTGTTGGCCAGGTGGAGGCTGTGCAGCCTTTGAAGTGCCCCCATTTCTGGGGGCAGTGAGCTCAGGCTGTTGTTGCTCAGAGTGAGCCTCTCCAGGTGACTCAAAGTGCCAATTTCGGCAGGGATCTTCTTCAAGTTGTTGGAGTCCAGGTAGAGGCAGGTTAGGTTCCTGAGGTGTCCGATCTCTCGGGGCAGCAGCTCCATCCGGTACCTCAGGCAGCTCTCTCGTTCTGGGCTCATCTCCAGGATCTGCAGCTGGTCCAAGCCAAAGACCTGTGCAGGAACTGATGCCAACTCTCTGCCTGAGATCTTGAGTTTCTTCTTCCCTTCATACATTGGATCATGCTCTGTGAGGTATCTCCAGAGGTGATCAGGGCCTGCAGAGGCACATCTGAAGGAGGCTGCTGCGTCCATTGACCCGCCGGAGCCGTGGCTGCCTGAACCGAGACCGTGGCTGGGGATTTGTTGTGTGTTCCACAGAAAACCTCTGAGGTTCCTGGTGGATGGAGGCCCTCTGTCGGCCTTCCTCCGAGCCAGGCACGTTACCAACACACATGCAGAGTGTTTGGGTTGCTCGGATACCTCCCACTGAGTAAACACTTGGCATTCTCACCTGATTAGGTGTTTCTCTTCCAGCTCTGCCGCCCACACAAGCTCAGCTCACCAGGCTTTGACGTGGCCTCTTGTGATTGCAGCTGATGAGCTGGTGGCAAATATCTGTCAATGCTGAAAGTGTTTTCAGCGGATTGGTTTGAATCTTTCTTTGTCTGCAGCCTTCTTCTTCTGGGAACATCCAGGGTGCTGTTGTCTGAGTAATTCACATTGGTTGGTCCCAAGGGATTGCAATGGAAGCAGCAATGCTGGATAGATAAAATGGGAGAAGATAAAGTACATGGTGAGGAAGACAAGAAGACAGACTCGTATCATAGCTGGTGGCCTGGGAGCTAGGAATGATGAACAGGTCCTGCCCTCAGGTCAGCTTGTGCCTTTAACATTCAACAAGCACAATAAAGAATCAGTTTTGAAACCTGGAAGCCCTTCTCCCTCCTGCTGAGCACATGAACCACAGAGATACAGGCTTTTCTTGTGCTGTACTTTCCCTGGCATATTTAAAAGCAATTTTTTAGTCCTCACTGGCTGTGGCATTCAGGATGTACAGTGCTTATCTCAAACAATCCAAGAGATAAGTGATGGACTTTGCTGATGGACTAAAGAGATGTCTCAGCAACCTCGTTTGCATCTTAATTTCACCACTTGGGATCACCTTTATGAAAAATTTGCCACATATCCTAATATCAGATCGTGACACTGGCATAGCTTTTGTAGAAGAGATTAAGAATGCCAGGTTTATCCCAAGCCACTCGGCACAGAATATGATGAGGAGAGGAGGGCATTTTTCTGGAAGGAGAAAATGGTGAGTTTGAAGCCTTAGGCCAAGAGAGCCCACCTCCTTGAATTCATCCTCTAATCCTTAAGGCTTTCAGATGAAAAGTGCTTAGGTCAACTATTTCATATGCTTTTCAAGGAAAGAGGTTTCCACAGCATCCCACAGACTCCTAAAGGTAGAAGACAATGTGTTGGAGGTAAGGTCTAAGCAGATCTACCAGATCAGGTTTTGTGAAGGGGGAGGACATCAGCTCTGCTTTCCCACCCTGCTCAGTTCTGATCTCCTCAGCCCAGGATTGTGCTGAGTTTGCAGGGAGCTTGTCTCCCAGTGCCAGGGCTGTGTGTGACTGCACAAATAGGTGGCAAATGCTGGGAGTCCTCTACCCAGACCATGCTGACAAGAGGATTGTCAGCATCTCAACTTACCTTTGGAGTCTTCTGGATTTCAATTGGATTTCACCCTGAAACACAGATTTTTGGGTCTGTTACATACCAGCTGTTACCTTGATTTCGATCCAGAGTGCAAATACCATAACCCTGTTGAAACCAAGCCCTGAATTTCATCCAGATTCATTTTCAGCATCTGACAGAGAAAATTGTATCACTTGCCTAGTACCCAGAAGTGCTGTGAGGCTGCTTTACCATTACATGTTCCTGGGATGCTGGTGGCTGGAGACAGGCCTGCTGGGCTTCCTGAAAGGGAGTGCAGAAGGTGTTGAGCTGGGGCTGTCACAGCTGAGTACACAACAGTGTGAGCAGATCTTGGGGGATGCTGGAAGTCGTTACTCCTGTTCTTTAAGGTCACCATTAATGACAGTGGGATCTGAAGGCTATGCTAGCTTCATTAAGGAAGGGTGGACATTTTACATGAAAAAGATCCAGTAGAACTCTAGAAATTCTAGTAGCTGTTGACAAGAATGGGTACAATAACTTGGACATATACATACACGTGAGATGAATACAGAAGCCAAGGAAAAGTGAGATTTTCACTTTCAAGGGAAAGTTGATTACCAGAAATGACAGACCTCATGATTAACCATGAAAATAAGACTCAAACTCAGTTCCCATCAAGAAAGTGCTGAAAAAGTTATTGCAATGAGAGTCATTTCAGACTTGGGCAAAAGCCACCCCCCACATTACTAAGGGAAAAATATATTTCTAAGAACACATAGTCAAATACGTCTGTCCTGTGAAATAAACTGAATTGCTGTGTGTGCTGCCTTCTGCTTAAGTATGCTTTTCTCTTCAAGTCAAAACTCAAGTCCTTCAGACAGCATACCATACAGAGCCAGAGCCATGCTCAGAAAGAGGTTTTGTGATGTTGGGTGCTGGTCTCTTGTTGAACTTCTTCACACCTGGGTTTGACCCTGGGTTTTCCTTTGCCAAGGTGGCAGGTTCTTCTCTGCTCCATCTTGCAGGAAGTCCTTCTGATGTTGGTCACTGGCCCATCAGGCATGTCAGAGTACAATTAATGTCCCTCTGTCAAATTGTTCTCTTGTGCTTTCTACATATGGTTCATGGTCCAAAATGTAAAATAGTAAAAAAGAGCCCTTATTTTCACCACATGATCCCTCTAGAGACCCAGCAAGATATTCTCATTCTCAATTCAGATAAACTCCAACAAGAGTACTGCCAGCATCAATATTAATTCAAGCTATGCAAGGTATCCATCATGTCTTCATGCTCTTCTAATCAGTTGCTCCTGTTTCACAAGTCAGAAGACAAAAATCTTGATTTGTGTCTTCAGTTTAATCCAGATTGATGAACTAAGCAGGCTTTATTTTCTTTATTCAACTTCACTATTTACAAAGATATTTGAACAGAAGTCCAGACTCTGATGACCCCTTATTACCTTAAGGACCTCAGAGAGGAGCTGAAATTGGGACATAGGAGGCAAGTGGGTGGCTGATGTAGAGACTCTTCCTCCAGCAGCACTGGCTCTGCAGAGACAGCAGCAAGGAGGACTCCTTGAGGTCTCTACTGGATGCTCACCTCTGTGCAGGGCTGCAGATCAGGGCCAGAGCCTGCCTTCATCCCCAGGCTGGCTCTGTCCTTGTGCTCCCCATGCCGTGGAGCACTGCACCCTCAGAAGTGTCGGACTCCCTCAGGGAGACCGAAAGATGTGGGAGTGGATTATTTTCAGTCTGTGTAGTTACTGAGTTAGTGCAGTTATTTTAAGAAAATTTTCCTGTTGCTCCCTGGCACAAGAACAGCACAGGTTCATGCCATAACCTTGTTTCTCTCCCTCTGAGTTTTCTGACTGCTGGTCACATAGCACCCAACATCTCATCATCTGTAACACATACATCCCCACACCAGCTCTGTAGGAAAGTGAGTGCCCCCATAGACATAACCATATGACATCATTTAAGATGCTGTATAGTCTCCTTTAGGGTTATCCACTGTAGATCTGGAAAGACTCCTCTAGGTCCTACACTACAACTGCCAGTTCCCTGTCAGTGTCTCTGGTACCCAAGACATTGTTGGACTGTGATACCTGGCTCCAGAGACTTCCAAAATGCAATTTGTAGCAAGGCAGAGCTTGGCCAGTTTCCATATTAAAAGGCTGAGCCATCAGTAAACTTTCTCTTTTTTTAAAAAAAATAGATAAATTCAATTATTTTGTTTTAATTGCCCAGAATGTAAAAGCCATGATCATTTCCCAGAGAGTTTTCTGGTCAGAGAACAGAATTGGGTTTAGCTGCTACAGCATTTTTATTGTTTCTCTGAAAAGAAACACACATTTGATTTAGTCCTGAATAGAGAAGTCTTTTTTGACTGCATATCTCCAAACATGTAGAACAGAGTTCAGCCTTACAGTTTGATTGTTCCATATTAAAAACCAGAGGTGGTAAAAGGACAGCAAATGAAAAGAGCATCACAAGGCTGTACTAAGAGTCACTCACAAGTGGCAAAGAGGGAAAATAATCCATTCCCTGACACAGCTTCAAAGCAGCAGCTAATTCAAAAGAGTTTAGAAAACAAGTATAAACTGTTAAATAATTTAATACACAAAAATATTTTCCCCTAATGATACTGTTGTTTGGTTTTCTTTTTAAATGTATTTATTTGACAGGCAAAAATTTTAATGGTGTAATGGTCTGTTGACTATAATTGCAGTAACTTACACATTTTCAAATTAAAAAAAAGCACAACCCACGGCAATGTCATCAAAGCCATGTGTCATTAGCACATTTTTAAGATGTAAATAATACATTGTCTGGCTTTCTAATGCAATTTTAACATTATAACCTCTCTGACCACAGGACCAGCCAAAAAATAAATCCAAGAAAAATATCCGTGTATTCATGGGTTTAAACCTCAGACTCATTAAATAGACTTTATGGTGATGTACCAACCACTGTGTTGCAGAGACAGGAACACTGAGAAGCAAAAGCCACAGCACTCCCTTATCCAAGAGCAGTTAGGAGAGAGGCCATCAGCACTGCCTGTGCCCCACCTGCCACCTCCTGCCTGCATGGTCACCTTGCAAGATGCTGCTTGTCACCTTCCAGCACACACCATCACCTGCTCAGGCACAGAGGCATCTGCATTTTCTGGAGGGCAGCTTCTGACCATGCCCAGGGCTGTACTTGTAGGTTTCTTGTCTGACCAGATGGCAGAACTAGTTTAGAAAATAATCTCAGGTCGCCTTTCCAAAGACTGCAAATACAGACAGGCAGACTGAGGAAAAAGCTGCTGTAGTTTTTTTGGTGTTTGAGCTGGCAGGTCATAAATCCTGCAAATCCACACCCCTTTCTTACCTTTTATTGTACATTGGTTTTTAGGCTTGCTTCTGTAAGAGGTGGCAGCTATAGAAACTTCCCTTTGGTGGCTGTACCCAGAGAACAGGATGGGTCTGGATCTGGGTCTGCAGCATGTGTCTCGGACTCCTCTCACTAGCAACAGATGATACTTGGCAAATGCCTTTTAACTGGCTGGAGAGAAAATGAGATTAAAGACAAAGCAGGGAAATGGCACCCACTGAATTCAGGGCACAGAAATAATCTGGGGTGTCTCCAGGAACAGAATGAACAGACAACTATATGCTAAGGAATATGCTGGAGCAAAGGGAATTAGGATGCGTCCCCTTTTCTGGGTGGAGAATTTGCAAAGCCATAGTCTGACTGACCCAGACAGATCTTTTATTTGCTATTAAAGATGTAGGCCTGTCCCTCATGTTCCTAACACAGACTCTTGGAAATGGCTACACCAGACATTGAAATGAAGAAGGTTATAACCCTAGGTCTCCTTCAACTAGATCCCACTGCACTGCCTCACAAGGGTGGCAGCCCCTGAAATCTCTTTAACAAAACACTGTCACGTATCTCCCCTTCATAGGATGCACTGGAGTGCTTTACATCAATGCCATGAGTGGCACATGCAGACACACATGACAAGAGCTAAATGTCACGTTAACATGGTCCAGTTAACATGAATGACCTTTTTGAAATTTGACCATTGCCATCACATTCCTTCAGAATGATGGCCATGTGGGGAAGGATGGATTGCTTAGGAAACCTGGTCTGCCTTGCCACTGGGGGGGTGAAATCTCAGTCAGCCTGGACTGCTAAATACAACGTGACCAACATTCTTGCTGAATACTGAAATACAGCCAGCTGACCTAAGATGCAGCACAGTAAGAGATGTACCAGTGAGAGTTACTTAACAGTGGTAAGCTTTTCACTTGTGGTATTTTCACTTTGATGGGTCTTCCCAGAGCAAGAAACACAGTAAAATCAAATCAAAGAATTTATTTGCATAGGAAATAGCAAAAATAGCACCACTGAGAGATACAGTAAAGACGTTGTTTAACCCTGGCATGTGAACATGTTATTTAATTCCATTTTTCAGTAAATTTCAAAGGCAAATTGTATCCATTACTGGTTGAGGAAAGGCTCCACAGCTGGCAAATAGTTACATCTGGGCCTCAGGGTCTGATTCTGGAGTGGCTGCAGACACCTGTGACTTCTGCTTGGCTTAGCCAGCTTGGAAGCATCATGCCATGTTGTTAACATGCCAGCAGGGCAGAGTGTCTCATTTCCATCTCCAAAAGACCTGATGAGATCTCCAAACCCATTCAGTACTTAGAGCCTGTGTCAGGTTCAATGCTCTGACTTCTCGATACAAACTGCTTTGTGCAGAGGAGTTTTGAAAATGCAGCAGCTTTGTTGAATGGCACATAGGTCCTTACCACCTCTCAGACCTGCACCTTAGTGATTGGAATTGTCTTGGTCAGAAGGTTAAACTCACAAGTGACCTATTGTGAAGCTCTTCTCAGACTTCGCCCCCTCTTAACCTTCTCTTTGCATTCTCGGGTTGATTTTTGCAATTATCTGGTAGAGAAAAAGGGGCAGTGTCTGCCTTTTTGCTTTCACCATCACACACAATTTCCTACAGGTTTCTGAACATTGCTCTGACCCTTTATCAGAGACTAACCTCCTCCTAGACCAGCCTGCAACTTCTCACCTACCCTCTAAAACATGACATTGCTAAGTTATTGTCATAGGGGACCATCCAAAACAGTGAAGTTTGGTCTCATTTGGCTCCCTGAGATTTTGGGGTGAAACAGTAGTAGGAAGCTGTGTGTACACTTACAATGAAAAGGAGATTTGGCAGCCCTGAGCTGGTAGAGGACAGTATGTCTTTTTGCAGAGGCATCTCTCTGCCAGAAGGAAGATAAGCTCCATCTGGTGGGACTAATCCCACACTGAAGCTCTTGCACAGGGAGCCATAAGGAGGTTTAGATCATCTCTGCAGTCTCTTCAGGTGTTACTGTGAGACCCCACATGGTCCCATAAAAAGTATTTCATATAGCATGCTGATTCACTTATAAAAACATTAAATTTAGTAGGTATCTTCTGGGAAACACACACTGGATGTTCATAACTGTCTGTCCAATGTGAGTTGAATGTACTGGAGATCTCTTCCCCAGCTTTGGCATGGCTTTGCCTTTCTTCTTTCCAAGTGGATGGCAGATAGCACCAACAATCCTGCAATCAGCCTGTGTCTCACAGGTAATGTCCCAGGCTGCATAGTGCAGGATTTGATTTCAATCTCAAGGGTGAAGTAGAAGGCTTTGGAAAGAATTAACCAAGTAACAGACACAAATTTTGGCATCGGAATGGTTTTGTATGAACAGCTACACAATGCATTGATATCATATGCTCTTCAAAAGAGATAAACCCCCTTATTTTTAATGTTTTAATATGCCCTGCTGTTAGAGAAAACAAAAACAAATTCACATATCACATCAAAGATAATAATAATAATAATTATTATAACTCATAAAAATAATCTGACCGACCGGCAGCATTTGTTGGCTTTAGAAGACCTCCCACAAAAGAAACACAGTTGAAGACATCTGAGAGCCCTTTGCAGGCATGGTGGATTCAAGTTTTGAAAACAAGTCTGGGGATACTTCCTGCATGCTAGGGCCCTTTGACGTTGGCAGGTCTGGCAGCCAGGCTTGCATAGTAAGCACACTGAGCAGGATCACATCGTCCACTGGCTCCTGGAGGTCCCTGTGGACCCATGAGACCAGGCACCCCAGCTTCACCTTGAGGGCCAGGTGGTCCTGGCATCCCATCTTTGGCATAGCCAGGCTCCCCTGGGAGGCCTAAAATAAAAACAAGATGCCTTTGGTGAGACACACCTCCAGGGTGAAGCACTCAGCAGTGTAACATCACACAAGATGTCTTTGCTGTCAACCTGGGAGAAGGTTTCCTATAGTTTCCTCCCCCAACAAAGCAAGGTGAAGGCAAAACTGATCAATGGCTCCTAATTTCAGATTAGAAAAAAAATGCATTTGCTGACACATGAGCTGTATGCCCGAGGATATAACCTTTCATTTACCAGAAACTCTGGGTTTAGCTTGGTCACAACGAGATTTTGGCAAGGGCAGATATGACACTTCACTGTGTAACTAGTAATTAAAGCTTCACTTTGTTTTTGTCCCAAAGGTCAGTTAACCTAGCTGAGATGGATCATTACACCTGACAATCAGGCTGAGGAAACAAAGGTGGCCAGATATAACGTATTTCTTTCATTTGGGCCACTTTCCACAGAAATTGTGTGTGCTGGATTTATGTTATTCTGCTTGTCTGTCTAACATGGGAGAGACCTGTGTCCTTCTCATGTTTCTGAATGATGTGTTTTGTGGGGTGTTCTGAATAAACACACCTGGAATTCCTGGAGGACCTATTTCCCCTCGCTGGCCAATGCCTGTGTCTCCTTTCTCACCCTTTGCTCCTCTTTCTCCTGTAGAGAAGGAAAGAAAAATAATTAACTCTGGCATGAGATGTTAAGTGGGAATGAAGACTCACTCAACTCCAGTTCTGGACAGAGGTAGAACAAATCAGCAACTGATGGTCCCATTCACCACCTCTGGTTCAACAGACTGAGGCTGTTCCTAACACATGAGTTCAGAGGACTAGATACTATCAACAGGAAAGGTGGACATCAAAGGGTGATGGACACATCCCTTTATTTGATTTACCAAGCAAACCAAGTTTCACTCACCTTTGGGACCAATCGGTCCAGGTGGCCCTTCAGACCCAATTTGTCCAGGCCGGCCAGGCTCTCCTGGGGGGCCAGTTCTTCCTGGGAGTCCTTCCTTCCCAGGGGGACCAGGAGGTCCTGGTCTGCCATGGGATGCTTTTACATGTGCAGGCTGTAGCTGAGCCAGGAGATAGTCTAGCTTTGCTGTGAAGAGAGGGAAATAAGTTTGTTAGACTAGAGAGTCAGCATTCCAAGACACGGAGACCCAGAACCAGCAGCCCATTAAAGCCCAGGTGTTGTCACAGATCAATTTTTCAGGGCCACCCCTTTGTTGTCTCTGTGAAATCCTTCCCCATAAGCCATGACAGTGCCTCCCTGGCCCTCTCTAAATTATTTAAATCTCATTCTTCAGTAGCTCTAAACTCCTCCTAAGTTTCATACTGAACCCTAAACACTTCTCTCATCCTCTGCTCCTTGATCACCAAGGATCTGAGATGTCCTTTCCTTGAGCTGTGCATCTGGTGGATCTTTGTCAAACTGGAATAACTGGTGCTCAGAAAAGAACAGCCCATTTCTACTCTGTGACATGGAGAGAGATATTACCTGGCTTCTCTGTGGGGACAAAGCCTCCTTTTTTTGCTCTGGAATGTTACATGTGTGGAGTTAAATCTGAGGTAACCATCTCTGGCTGTGAAGTCAGAAACTGTAACTAAGTCAGCTCCCTGTGCGTGCACATTTCCCAGTTTCCAAACAGGCACACTGCTTGCCTCTTCCAGATTCAGACCCTGAGCAGCCTTGAGAGCTCTTAAGCCATACTCAGCATCACAGAAACATCTCACAGAAATGAGGGAGGAGGGTTTTCTACTTTCATTGATCCAAAATCTTGAATGTTTTTGGATTGGCATAGAATCTGAGAGTGTGTAAATAAAAACCTTCAAATTAATCATTCCATTGAATCATGATCTTTAGCCTCAGGAAAATCCCTGCAGCTACATTCCAGCTAGTCCAAGAGCTCTGTGGGGAGAAGCACTGCAGCTCAGCATTCCACTGTAGATGGGGTGAGTGGTGGTGTGCAACTCATGTACTTTGAGAGAAGCAGCAGTCCACATCCACTCCACACCCCCTTCCTGTGCTCAATGGTATCAAATATTACAGACAGAAATCAGGAACATTTCTCCTCCAGCTAGGACCTCAAAAGCAAGTTTACTCTGATTACTGTTCTGCTTGAGGATAGGAAGGCTCTAGAGAGCAACCTGGACAGGCTGGATCAATGGGCCAGTTGTATGAGGTTCAACAAGGACGAGTGTCAGGATCTGCACTTGGGTCACAACGACCCCAGGCAACACTACAGGCTGAGGGAAGAAGAGTGGCTGGAGCTGCCCAGAGGAAAAGGATCTGGAGATGCTGGTTGACAGCCAGCTGAACAGGAGCCAGCAGTGTGCCCAGGTGGCCAAGAAGGCCAACAGCATCCTGGCTTGTATAAGAAATATCATGGCTAGCAGGAGTAGGGAAGGGATTGTCCCCCTTTGCTCAGCACTGGTGAGTCCTGTGTGCAGTTCTGGGCTCCTCACTGCAGGAAGGATATTGAGGAACTGGAGATTGTGCAGAGAAGGGCAACAAAGCTGGGGAAGGGTCTACAGAACAAGCCTTATATGGAACATCTGAGGGAACTGGAGATGTTTAGCCTGGTGCAAAGGAGGCTGAGGGGAGACCTTCCTGCTCTCCCCCATTACCTCAAAGGAGGTTGTAGCGAGGTGGGTGTTGGTCTCTTCTCCAAAGTAAGAAGTGATAGGACCAGACGAAATGGCCTCAAGTTGTGGCAGGGGAGGTTTAGATTGGATATTAGGAAAAATTCCTTTACCATAAGGTGATTAGCAGAGGCAAAGGCCTTGGGCTGAAGAAAGGAGAAAGCCCCTGTACTATTGCTGGGAACATTAGTCCTGGGAAACTGTAAAGCTTGCTGAGCATATTTCATTTTATGTGCTCCTCTTTCCAGGTAGGTTTGTTGCAATGTTGCTTTCCATAAGCAGGAGAGATTCAGGTGCCAGTTACACCAGCACAGCTATGGAAAGTACCTTTCATACTCTCAGATCTACCTACTGGCTTCCTAGAGCTGATTACTTACCATCTAACTGCTTGGCTAACTCCTCTTGGATGAGCCTTCTCAAAGTCTCTAGGGATGGGGGTTCCCCCTAGAAAGTAATGATCACAGTAATAACAAGACATAACAATCCCAGCCAGGGGATGTGCAAACAAAACTCTCCACAAATGGTTTTGTCACCCACTGCACACACAGGCTGCAGTGAGTGTCTGAAAGAATAATGTAAAAGGACTGAACACATGCCCAGTTCCCAAGCTGCAGCAAGCCATGGGCTCAACAGTGCAAGCAGGGAGCCTGGTGACAGAGCATGATTGCTCCTCTGTCCCTGTCTCCTTCCTACAGAAAATCTCTCTCCTATACAGTCATAGGAGAAGTAGTAGACATTATATTAGGAGACATTCTCTGCTGCATTAGACCATAGTGGAGAGCCTACCTCCTTCCTCCTTCAGAGCAGAGAGCCTTCCTCCTACCTCTGCCTGCTTCCTTGCAGAGAGAAGCACACATGTTCCCAGGGAATCCAGACTTGCTATAAACACTCGTGCTGGATTAACTGCCTACTGACAGGCCTTATCTTGGGGAAAGGAAGCCCATTCCTCCACACAAGTACAAAAAAGATTTTTGGGGGGGTTTTCAGCCCCATTAGCCAGATAGGGCTCCCTGGCTGTGGTCCCCTACCCAACCTCCAAGAGATAGCAACCTTCATCCCCTCTCTCTTGCAGCAATGCTGTTGAACAGCTGTAATAGCTGTCACAGCTCAAAGCTGTGTGAACAACTCTGGGTGATCCAACTGAAAAAAATGATTAAAGCATTTCTGGTGGGCTGGAAGGAGAATATTTCACATTTTGGGTTTCCAACAACATTTTAAAAAGGGCTTCTAGGGTAACAACTAGACTCTTGCATTTACATAAGCTGAAAAGAAAAAAAAAAGCTATATTTAAAACAGAAAACCTTTTGAACCAACCAAATCAAATATTTCCCTTTGGAAATCACAAAGTGAGATGTTTCACTTGAAATACACTTTTCTTTTTTGGCTATAAGTGTTCTTTGAATTTCTGCCAATTTTGAAAATACTTCTGGTCAACCTAAAAGCTTCATTCTTCTGTGAATGAGCTGTTTGCCTGAAATTGTTGCTTTCTCTTCACACCTATCCTTTTAACATTCAAAGATGGAACCAATGCCCCCCCTGTCTAAAAAAGCCTCATGAGATCTTCTGAGTCAATCACAGAACCATAGGATGGTTTGGGTTGGAAGGGACCTTAAAGATCATCTAGTTCCAACCCCCCTGCATGGGCAGGGACACCTCCCACTAGACCAGGTTGCTCAGAGCCCCATCCAACCTGCCCTTGAACACTTCTAGAAGTCACTCTTCATTAAAATAATGTAGATTTAATTAAATAGCTAAAAGATATCTCAGTTTTAACCAACAACATTGTTGATAACTACACGGTTGGTCTCTTTTCTGCCTTCTTCCCAACACAAATTTTGCCTGATAAAAAGATGTGTTTGTTGGTGACAAAAGAAACAGTTTTGTCATTAAGTACTAACCATTTGTGATGGCTCAAAGTGAATATCCCAGTAAGTAAACATGATTGTGGAACATATTTTGAATGAAAATTATGTGGAACATATATTGAACAAATGATCTTTTCAAGTTTTAACCATATTAGTTGCATTAAGCCTCCATAACCGGCACTGGATTTCATCAAATATCTATGTTGTTGAGACACACAAAGAAAAGCTTTATCTAAAATTTACCCAGCTTTTACATCAGAGATTATTTCACTGCTTATTCCTCTCTGAGGTAATCTCAGATTCATCCTCAGGGGGGGCAAAGCAGCTTCACTAGTGTTGACAGTTCTTCTCATTCTCCTACATGCGTTACCCTCAGGCATTCTCAGTAGCAGGATTGTTTCCCATTAGGAAAAAAAAAAAAAAAAAAAAAAGATAATATTAAATAAAAATAGGATTTCATGAATACTGATGAGCTGACTCCAAGATTTCCAGGAATAGAGCAGTGACCTTTCCACGGCTCAGCATTTTGTCTCTCATAACAACCAGCAGCAGAGGAAGGCATCAGATCTCTGTATGAAATGCATTCACACCCTTACAGAAAGCAGCTTTTTCAGACTCCAGACCCATGGCTACATTACCTGATTTGGGTTTTTAAGGGTGTAAGGTGTCAGGGATGGCCACCCTGGCTATAGGTCTGGATTGCTCAGCTCTCCTGAAGTTCAATCTAATCCCCCCACAACAGATCCCTGAGATACACTATAGTTCTCCTTGTTATGAATCAGGAGATAAAAATGCTTCCTCCCCATTATAACACACACTTACTCTGGTTTCCATCACCTATTACTGTAATCTTGGGGACTTTTCTGATCACAGACTAAGGCAATAAAATCACTGTACAAAGCACTGCTCTGGTAGCCTTACCCTTGGTCCTGGAAATCCCGGCTGTCCTGGGGGACCAGGAGGTCCAACTTGCCCAGTGTCTCCTGGGGGTCCATGTGGACCCATCAGCCCTGGATGGCCTTTATGACCAGGTATCCCAGGATCACCTGGAGGGCCCTTTTCTCCTTGAGGGCCTTTTTCACCTTTGAGGCCACGCTCTCCCTAAGTGAAAAAAACCTGACATTACCACCACAAAATAAGAGGCAAACTTCTGATTTCCAAGCACAGCAAAACCTGAAGAGCTGAGCTGGCAAAGGGACTGAACACAACATCTGGTGCATTACAAATGATCCACAAGTTATTACTGACAGAGGATGATTAGGGAGAGGGCTGGGAGGGTGGGAAGTATGGCAGATCTCTACAGTCCATGTTTCACTCTTGAACAACCTCTTCCCCGAGCCACTAACTCAAAATAGACCTTTTTATTTCAATGTCATAAAATAACTAATAATATTCTCCAACTTACCCTCTCTCCTTTGGAACCAATTTCACCTGGTTTCCCTGGTGCACCCTGCAACAAAATAAGAGTAAGTATGAAAGAGCTATCCATAATAACAGTAAATAACAAAGCACATGCCTTTGCACATTTTTGTGACCTGGGGAAAATTTATATCCCTGTCAGTCCCACAGACACCTGAGAGCTCCCTGTTTTCTCTTAAATATCAACAATTCAAGAAAAAAAAAAAAAAAAGCGCCACAACAAAACCAACTCAATTTGTTGCAACCCAGGCAGCATCCATGATGTGGGGTTTTGTTTGTTTGTTTGTTTGTTTCCCTCCTCCCCCCCCCCCCCAA